>NC_091327.1:20899306-21156806 GCF_038502225.1 Cherax quadricarinatus | reverse complement strand
CTCATCAATGTGTGTGCGTATCACGGTACATGTTCCACGGATACTTACTCACTTGAATCAGCGCCAGCATCACCATCTGTGACGCCAAGAGACTGTAATCTTCCCAGCATCACCGCTGCGACAGATGGACCTTGGCTAACAACTTACATGACCCTCCACTGCCTTGTATTTAATTTGGCTCGCGTCTGACTGCGTTAGTCGATGTGTTTGTTATTGTTGCTGCCACCTCAGTGTTGCTGGTGCCTCAGGCACTTAGTGGTTTACCTGTGGTTATATATTAATGGTATCAAGACTGACAAGATGAAAATCAGACACATGTGCAGCATCTGAGTATCTTTATTGCAGATACTCTAATATCTGCAATAAAGATACCCAGATGCTGCACATGTGTCTAATTTTCACCTGTATCTCTACACGAGGCTACCCACAAGGAAGGACAATAAACACAACACCGTAACTGGAACAATACACAAATAACCCGCATGTAGAAGAAAGAAGCTTATGACGACGTTTCGGTCCGACTTGGACCATTAGTTACACAAACGTGACAAATCATATATATACCATAAGCCTCTTTCTTCTATATGGGGGGGGGAGGGGAATATGTATTTATAGTACCCACGATCTTCCCTATACATATAAGTAATCACATTTCAGCCTGTTTTTCTCCCCAGCCTATATCCCTGTCCGAGTGGGAATGAACGAAGATCGTAGAAGAAATATAGGAATACTGAAGGAGCTTAACGAGAAGCTTAGAATGGGAATTGACACTAGCAGGAAGCTGGAGAGACATATAAGAAGCTTTAAAGTAAGCTGCCTGTCATAGCTTGTGTGTGTGTGTGTGTGTGTGTGTGTGTGTGTGTGTGTGTGTGTGTGTGTGTGTGTGTGTGTGTGTGTGTGTGTGTGTGTGTGTGTGTGTGTGTGTGTGTGGAAAAATGGGAAGTAAATGCGGGAGTGGAGACGAGGTGGGGGATGGGAGAGGAGGGCTAGATGAAGGGAGGGAAGGAGACATGGTCTGGGAGGGACGTAAGGGAGGGAGGGAGGGAGAGAGAGAGACGGAGAGAGAGGAAGGGAGGGAGGGAGGAAGGGAGAGGAAATGAGTCAGGGAGAAAGACTGGAGGGTGAGACAGATACCAACCTCCTAGTTCAATACCTTTGTTGAAAATTAGACACATATGCAACATCTGGGTATCTTTAATGTAGACGTTTCGCCATCCAATAATAATAATAATAATAATAATAATAATAATAATAATAATAATAAAAATACTACTACTACTACTACTACTAATAATAATAATGATAATAATAATAATAATAATAATAATAATAATAATAATAATAATAATAATAATAATAATAAATGGTATATAGCTCCCAGAAACCATGAAAAAGAAAAGCTAAAGAGGAGTAAATGTTTTCACAGTTTATCTTGGAGGATGGAGGTGGCAGCCAGCCTGCCAGGACAGCCTGATGGATCTCCCCTTTACCCTTTATATATATATATATATATATATATATATATATATATATATATATATATATATATATACAGAGGCATTCGATGTTTGACTAGGTGACTGCAAGATCTTCACCTGTCTTCGCCTGGTTATTTTCTGGGACAGTCCAGGGGATCGTGCAGACGTGCTCGCCGTGAGGCTGCGTTTAGTGCGAGGTGTTCACAGAGGATGTTTATGGTGGAAACGTGCCGATGTCATCATAAGTGCCCGGCGACTTCGTGCAACATCGCCACACGGGGAAAGAGCCATGATCCAGTTTAGTTGCCTCCATTGGGCGGCTTCGAGGAGCAGCTTGTGCCTGGAGCCCGTAATCTCGACAAAGAAAGACGGACCGAAGACGTAAAGGCTTGTGTTATGCGGCAAAGATTCTTCTTCTCTGTAAACAGCAGTTGGAGATGGCGCTCAATAGCCACGCGACTCCTCTTTCTGAGTGCGGGTATCTTGGTGTGAATAAAGTGCAGTAAGATCAACTTCCAGTTGGCAGTTTTCATATTATCTTGAAGAGAAGCCACCACAGTACAGTAGAACGCGAGTGCGCCTGCCATTTCGAGTTCAAGCAACTTTGGCCGATGGTTCATCCAGCATTGATCTTGCACAGAAGCGCCTGATATATGGACAGAAATCACCACATCAACGCATCTTAGCCAGGCGGTGCTGGGAATGGGTGCTGCCTGCTCCGCTTTACGAAGAGGGCAGTTCAGCACGCCGTTCATTTCAGCTATTGCTTGTAACAGCTGCCTATTGAGACCAACACACAGTTCCACTGACGATAGCCCAGAAGATAGCGGAGGTCGCGGCCTTCAGTGAGCCCCGTCCTGAAAACCACGACCTCCCTTTACCTCTTCTAGATTTCATCAATCTAGTGGAACTGTGTGTTAATTTCAACTTCTTCAAGTATCAGGACAACTGTTACAAACAATGCTTTGGGATGGCAATGGGCAGCCCGCTCAGTGCTGTGCTTGCCAACCTCTTCATGGAAAACTTGGAGACAGAGAAATTCAGCACCCTCATTCCCAACACCGTTACCTGGCTAAGATACGTTGATGATATATTGGTTTTCTATCCAAGACGTCTCAATATCCAGGCCCTTCTCAACAAGATCAATGCAGTTGAACCATCAATAAAGTTTACACTTGAACTCGAAAATGATGGCAAACTTCCTTTCCTCGACGTTCTACTGTGCAGATCTCCCGACAGTGACAAACTTCTCTTCAAAGTGTATAGAAAACCTACCAACAAGGACGATCTTATACACTTTTATTCACACCAAGATACCCGCACTAAGAGAGGAGTCCTCATTGGCTTCTTCTTGAGAGCTCTTCGCATCTCCAGCCCTTGTTTTCTAGAAGAAGAATGCACTTACATAACACAAGCCTTTACACGTCTTCAGTTCCCGTCTTTCTTCATCCGAGATTGCAGACTCAAGGCACAAGCTATCCTCAACAAACCGCCCATGGAACAGCCCCCTAAACAGTTCATAGTACTCCCATGTGGCGATGTTGCCACGAATACTCGCCGGGCACTTGCTATGAGTAACATCAACGTTTCCACCATAAACACATCCTCTATCAAAGACCTCACTACTAAACGCAGCCCCACACCTCTAACTTCTACAGCAGGCGTCTACACGATCCCCTGTGGGTTCTGTCCCAAGAAATATGTAGGCGAGACAGGCAGAGATCTTGCAGTCCGCCTGAATGAGCATCGAAATGCCTCTAACAGAGACGATGTAAGGTACGCCTGTGTCCTCCACAGAGACTCAACGGGGCATTTGATGAACTGGAACGAGGCACAACTCGTTCTCACCGAACCAGACCTCAGACGCCGACGGTGCCTAGAAGCCTCACTAATCACCGTCACCGACACTATAGAACGCAACACTGGAAACTACAAAATTTCAAAAACATTGGCATACATGATACTTAAGCAGCACCAACCCAACAACACAGGAGTCACATGATTTCATCGTCTACTGGTCCTCATCATAGACAGAGGTTGTTTTGATAAGGACCTGCCTCGCATGGGCCAGTAGATATATATATATATATATATATATATATATATATATATATATATATTAATCGAGATGAGAGGATGATTATCTACTCTTTGCTCTTAGTTGCTCTCTTTCACTGCTCTTTTAGTCCTGTTGATCAAGCTCTCTGTGCCTGTCTGATTCTCTCTCAGTTACGTGTCTGAGACAGTCATTCAGGTGACTGATCGGGTGACTGGTCCCTATAATTACTGAATAATTATAGGGAGTGATAAAGGGTCACGTGATAAGCAAGTTGATAATTCTGTAGTGAAAAATTGGGAAGAGATCAGGTTGGTCCTGGACCGTCATGAAGTCAGGATAATGGTCCAGCTGAGGACCGAAAAGTCGTCTAAAGTTTTCTTAACGAATTGTGGGATAGTTATGAATTGTTCCAGCCACTGCATTGTGCGTTAGTTGTGAATTGTTTCAGCCATTGTACTGTGCGTTAGTTGTGAATTGTTTCAGCCATTGTATTGTGCCTTAGTTGTGAATTGTTCCAGCCAGTGTATCGTGGGTTAGTTGTGAATTGTTCCAGCCATTGTATTGTGGGTTAGTTGTGAACTGTTCCTGTGGAGAAAATTCTCCAGTAAAAGGTGTATCTCTCAGCCCTCTTAGCTTCTCATCAGCCCTCTGAGGACTTAGCCCTCCCAGAAGAGGCTAGTGGACTCTTCCTTCTTCGCAAACAGCTTTATTAAAACCACATGTATGTACCATAGCGTCACGAGGCTCCTTCCTCGCCTTGCTAGAGTTCTTGATCAACAACACAACGAGGTTAAACGACGGTAATTACTCTTTTCCCCTTAGCAGAAAAATTAAGGAAAAACCTGCACCCCACTTTATCTACAAGTTGGGACTATTACGAATTCTAGTCTATAGCTAGATAACAAGAAACCTACCCTCTTGTATTGAATACTGTTGCACTGTGTAGCAAGGAAGAGATATAAAGCTGAGTTCAGCATATTCCTTTGTGCGGACGATGAGCTAGAGGGCGACGAGGGCGGTGGGCCTTAGACTGCTTCAAGGAACAGACGAGACGAGACGTGTGTGTCACGAGGGCGTTGCCTCCTTATCGTTAAGACAAAGGGACAGTAGTGACCAGTGCGTTCTTGACTGTTCATTCTGACAATCTCAGGAAACTAGGAAAGTTCAACTAGTTCCCTTATACGAGTGAGGAAATTCGCGGTCTCCATGTTCTCCCTGCTGTGGATAATTTTACGAAACTATGAACAAATGATGGTACTGAATGACGAAATGCAACCGGTATTGCGAGTGATTGAAATGAACATTCCCGACGTAGTGGCGAACATTCCACGAGACAATCAAGCCTTTAGTCAAGTCACCGATATCGGCCTTAACGGCGCTGCCAACGCCATAAGCTCACGTTACATGAGAAAGGTAAGGCTTAATCTCACTTGTATCTCCAAAAATGAACTGCAGTCCATGGGCAGACATAAGGTGACTAGGGCTGTCCTATTCGAGGTCGTAATTTGAGGCTTTACGCCCAAACCAAGTGAGTATCACTACGCATTTCAGATGATAGTGAAATGCTGGATATACACTCCTTTGGGACAAACTGTTTTCTAACAAAATTGTTAATATATAGCCACTATGGAATCTGGAACGGCACCCCGACGGTATGTCCAGGGAGAGGCTGCTGGACGTTGTGCTGTTAAGTATCGATTGCTATGTTTGTTTCATGCAGGAAAGTGTACTTATCTAACCAGTTCTCCACAGTTCCAGCCACTGTATTGTAGGTTAGTTGTGAATTGTTCCAGCCATTGTACTGCGAGTTAGTAGTGAATTGTTCCAGTCACTGAACTACGAGTCAGTTACGAATTGTTCCAGCCACTGTACTGTGGGTTAGTAGTGAGTTGCTCCAGTCACTTCAGTGTTATTTCTTATTCCTCCAGTAATAAGGCTTCTGAAGGAACACTGAACAGCTCATCTCACTGTCAGTTTGTTAAGTAATAATTTACCAAGTCGTAGAGAAGCTTAAAGAAATCCCCATCTTCCTATCTACCCACGACCTTCTTTGCTGCTCTCCCTTCCATCCCCCATTCCTTCCCCTCCCTATTCTTACCATCCCTCTCATAACAGGCACAACAAAGCTCTAGCACATTCAGCTTGCCAACAGGTTAACCAGAGTTAACTAGCTTTCCCCTCTAGTAAATTAAATCGATAATTGAAAACTTACTTTGTACCTTCAGGTGCAAAGTAAGTATGTATGTGTGTGTGTAGTTGGCGTGTGTGTGTGTAGTTGGCGTGTGTGTGTGTAGTTGGCGTGTGTGTGTGTAGTTGGCGTGTGTGTGTGTGTGTGTGAAAGTTGTGTAGGAAAAATTGGGTTGTGGGGAGAGTTGTGTGAGAGGGAAAGAGTCAGGCTAGCAGACAGGCATTCAGGAAGGCAGGCAGGTAGGCAGGCAGGCAGGTATTCAGGCAGGCAGGTAGGCAGACAGGATGGTAAGCAGACCGGCAAGCAGTTTGGCTGGTAGGTAGGCAGGCAGGCAGACAGGCTGGTACGCAGACAGGCAGGTAGGCAGGCAGGCAGGCAGGCAGGCAGGTAGGTAGGCAGGCAGGCAGGCAGGCAGGTAGGTAGGCAGGCAGGCAGGCAGGCAGGTAGGTAGGTAGGTAGGTAGGTAGGCAGGCAGGCAGGCAGGCAGGCAGGCAGGCAGGCAGGCAGGCAGGCAGGCAAGTAGGCAGGCAGGCAGGCAGGCAGGAGGGTAGGCAGGCAGATAGGCAAGCAGGCAGGCAGGCAGGCAAGTAGGCAGGCAGGCAGGCAGGAGGGTAGGCAGGCAGATAGGCAGGTAGGCAGACAGGCTGGTAGGCAGACAGGCAGGCAGGCAGGCAGGCAGGCAGGCAGGCAGGCAGGCAGGCAGGCAGGCAGGCAGGCAGGCAGGCAGGCAGGCAGGCAGGTAGGCAGACAGGCTCCTGGCACCACGTTAACCGCCACTTACCTCCTCTTCCCTAAGTCTTGACAGTCCCTCACATTCTTCCTCCTTCTCATGTCTTCACTCTCTCTCACTCACTCTCTCTCTCTCTCTCTCTCTCTCTCTCTCTCCCTTCCCCTCTCTCACCTGAGTCACCTCCCATGCGCCAATAGGTAAGAATGTTGCAGTTGATTTTCTGTTTAGTGAGTTTTAATGGCGTTGTAAACCATCCACTCTTTACGTATCTTGTCGTGTGTTTGGATGTTAAAGAGTTCACACTCTACTACCCGAGTGCCTTAGTGTGGCTGTTTGAGTGTCTTAGTGGCTGATTGACTTTCTTAACTTAAAGAACGAAAAGGTACAATACCGTGACTGAAACAATACACAGACAACCAGCACACAGGAGAGAGAAGAAGCTTGTGACGGCGTTTCAGTCCGACTTGGACAATTTACTAGTCACAGTAACACACGAAGGTAAGGGAGCCAGTATCTTGGCTCTGAGTCTCGGCTCGTGTTCAGACGTTATGGGTTATTGATCGACTGCAACTTGGCGGTCGTAACTATGTTTAACCTCTCATGAAATGGCTTTTTGACGACACTTATAAAGACAAAGACACACGTTTCGGAACAAACTTTTCATTGGGACAACGTTTCGCTGTGTGTTGCGCTTTATGAAAGAACGAAACAATCAGGTAGACATCTTTTCTTTTTTGTTGGACGAACAATTCTAGGCAATGTTTCGAACAATTCGTGTATTTCTTTTTTTTTTTTAGCTTTCGGAACATCGGAATGTGCTAAATAAAGTTTGGAAAAAATTCTCCATTGTTTTCCGTCGTCAGTGTGTATATATAGTGATAGAGAAGCGCTAAATATGTAGGGGTCATATAGCACCTGGGAAATTGAAAGTGGTCAGATTTGGTTCAACGAAAATTGTGAGTACACACATACAATATATATAAATATATAAATATATATATGTATATATATATATATATATATATATATATATATATATATATGGAAGGTTTACTTACTCGCTATCGCTGGGCGCTGATGCCCGGAATACCCTCCAGGTATACTCCCTCTTGTTACTGTACTCATGGTAGTAGTCAAAGATTGGGCGCACCTTGATGTTCATTTTTGTTTTTGCCGGTGATATATTTCACAAAATTTTTCAACTAGGTGTTTTTACACTGCCCTTGGTCAATGACCTACCCGAGGTATGGCACCTCATTCAATCTTCCAATACTGACACACCCAATCATCCAATACTGATTCATACAATCATGACTGAGGTATAAAATAATCTCTCTGGCTGAAAAACAAAACAAGATGCAATAAATAAAATACTTAACATTCATGTTATTATTGTATCTTCAAGGCTTCACAGGTGATCGGTGACCATGACAGTCATAACCACTGAGTTATTGTTTCATATAACTCTCCCTCCCCCCCCCCCCCAAAAAAAAGGCATCAAACTGCACTGCAAACAATCATGCACCACGAAAACCCTGGTCGAGCCAAAACAATAGGATTTTGGCAACTCAAACCCTCAATGCCAACTCTGACAACCAAGTAACGTAGTTCACATATTTATTTTCCTGTCAGTACAAACGGAAATCTTGCAGAATAGCGAGCGTACTAAAGTGACTATGAATTATGCTGGAACAAACCGCTGTCCACTCTCCAGGAGGCAAACAAACTATCCGTAACTCAAACAACATTAATGTGACACACATTTGTTTACATATCGGAAATACAATAGTTCCACACGAATTTCTTATATTTTTTTAAACATTTTACAAGCTATACTCATTCACTGCATCAGATAAATAATTGAAATAGTCTTCTAAATCATATCGCTTTACGAGTTATACTCGCCATTGAAACAAAAGAATAATGGATATTGTCTTCTCACTCACATATATACTGTAGCAATATTTGCCACTTGCATGTGTCACATACATCATCTGTACAATAAAACTTCAGTAGTGATTCAGAGAGGATAACAGTCTTTCTCTACTTACCCCTTGAGCTCCTGCATAATTTATATGAATTAAATATAACACCTGTGTCGACTACCAGTGTATCATTAAGTTCGTTCACTAACATAATGAAGTTTTAATTCTTAAATCACACACACACACACACATACACACACACACACACATACACACACACACACACACACACACACACACACACACACACACATCATACAACCATCATACACCGATCCCTCTGTTTCCACCCCCCGCACCACAGTTACAGTATTAGAACAGAAGTTGAAGGTTTGGTACACAAATGCAGATGGATTAACGAATAAACATGAGGAATGGCAAGAAAGAATCAATGAGAAGTCCCCAGACATCATAGCAGTTACAGAAACAAAACTCATGGAGACAATAACAGATGCAATCTTCCCACCAGGATACCAGATCATGAGGAAAGATAGAAGGGGTAGGGGGGGAGGTGGGGTTGCTCTGCTCGTAAAAAACAGATGGAAATTCGAGAAAATGGAAGGAATAGATGAGACAGGAGAAAGAGACTACATAGCAGGTACACTTCAGTCTGGGGAACACAAAGTGGTCATTGCAGTGATGTATAATCCACCACAGAACTGCAGGAGGCCAAGAGAGGAATATGAAGAGAGCAACAGAGCAATGGTGGACACACTTGCTGAGGTGGCAAGAAGAGCTCACTCCAGCAGAGCAAAGTTGCTGGTTATGGGGGATTTCAACCACAGGGAGATTGACTGGGAAAACCTGGAGCCACATGGGGGTCCCGAAACATGGAGAGCCAGGATGTTGGACGTGGTGCTGGAAAACCTCATGCACCAACATGTTAAGGACACTACCAGAGTGAGAGGGGAGGATGAACCAGCAAGATTGGACCTTGTGTTCACCCTGGGCAGCTCAGACATTGAGGACATCAAGTATGAGAGTCCCCTAGGAGCTAGCGACCACGTGGTTCTGTGCTTTGAATACATAGTAGAGCTGCAAGTGGAGAGAATAACAGGAGTAGAATGGGAAAAGCCTGACTATAAAAGAGGGGACTACATAGGGTTGAAGAACTTCCTGCGGGAGGTCCAGTGGGACAGAGAACTGGCAGGAAAGCCAGTAAATGAAATGATGGAATATGTAGCAACAAAATGCAAGGAGGCAGTGGAAAGGTTCATTCCCAAGGGCAACAGTAACAACGGGAAGACCAGAACAAGCCCCTGGTTTACCCGACGGTGTAAGGAGGCAAAAACAAAGTGCAATAGAGAATGGAAAAAGTACAGAAGGCAGAGAACACACGAAAATAGGGAGATCAGTCGCAGAGCCAGGAACGAGTACGCACAGGTAAGGAGGGAGGCCCAGCGACAGTATGAAAATGACATAGCATCGAGAATCAAGACTGACCCGAAACTGTTGTATAGCCACATCAGGAGGAAGACAACAGTCAAAGACCAGGTGATCAGATTAAGGACAGAAGGTGGAGAACTCACAAGAAATGATCAGGAGGTATGTGAGGAGCTGAACAGGAGATTTAAGGAAGTTTTTACAGTAGAGACAGGAAGGGCTGTGGGAAGACAGCACAGAAGGGAACATCAAGAGGGAATATACCAACAAGTGTTGGATGACATACGAACAACTGAGGAGGAGGTGAAGAAGCTCTTAAGTGACCTTGACACCTCAAAGGCGATGGGACCGGACAACATCTCCCCATGGGTCCTTAGAGAAGGAGCAGAGATGCTGTGTGTGCCTCTAACCACAATCTTCAACACATCCCTTGAAACTGGGCAACTACCTGAGAAATGGAAGACAGCTAATGTAGTCCCCATATTTAAGAAAGGAAACAGAAACGAGGCACTAAACTACAGACCTGTGTCTCTGACATGTATTGTGTGCAAAGTCATGGAGAAGATTATCAGGAGGAGAGTGGTCGAACACCTGGAAAGGAACAAGATTATAAATGAAAACCAGCATGGGTTCATGGAAGGCAAATCTTGTATCACAAACCTCCTGGAGTTTTATGACAAGGTAACAGAAGTAAGACACGAGAGAGAGGGTTGGGTAGATTGCATTTTCCTAGACTGCAGGAAGGCCTTTGACACAGTTCCCCACAAGAGATTAGTGCAGAAGCTGGAGGATCAGGCACACGTAAAAGGAAGGGCACTGCAATGGATAAGGGAATACCTGACAGGGAGGCAGCAACGAGTCATGGTACGTGAAGAGGTATCACAGTGGGCGCCTGTTACGAGCGGGGTCCCACAGGGGTCAGTTCTAGGACCAGTGCTATTTTTGATATATGTGAACGACATGATGGAAGGAATAGACTCTGAAGTGTCCCTGTTCGCAGATGACGTGAAGTTGATGAGAAGAATTAAATCGGACGAGGATGAGGCAGGACTGCAAAGAGACCTGGAGAGGCTGGACATGTGGTCCAGTAACTGGCTCCTCGAATTCAATCCAGCCAAATGCAAAGTCATGAAGATTGGGGAGGGGCAAAGAAGACCGCAGACAGAATATAGGCTAGGTGGACAAAGACTACAGACCTCACTCAGGGAGAAAGACCTTGGGGTGACCATAACACCGAGCACATCACCGGAGGCACACATCAACCAAATAACCGCTGCAGCATACGGGCGCCTGGCAAACCTGAGAATAGCGTTCCGATACCTTAATAAGGAATCGTTCAAGACACTGTACACTGTGTATGTTAGACCCATACTGGAGTATGCAGCACCAGTCTGGAACCCACACCTGGTCAAGCACGTCAAGAAGTTAGAGAAAGTACAAAGGTTTGCAACAAGGCTAGTCCCAGAGCTCAAGGGAATGTCGTACGAGGAAAGGTTAAGGGAAATCGGACTGACGACACTGGAGGACAGAAGGGTCAGGGGAGACATGATAACGACATACAAGATACTGCGGGGAATAGACAAGGTGGACAGAGATAGGATGTTCCAGAGAGGGGACACAGGGACAAGGGGTCACAACTGGAAGCTGAAGACTCAGACGAGTCACAGGGACGTTAGGAAGTATTTCTTCAGTCATAGAGTTGTAAGCAAGTGGAATAGCCTAGCAAGTGAAGTAGTGGAGGCAGGAACCATACATAGTTTTAAGAAGAGGTATGACAAAGCTCAGGAAGCAGAGAGAGAGAGGATCCAGTAGCGATCAGTGAAGAGGCGGGGCCAGGAGCTGAGTCTCGACCCCTGCAACCACAATTAGGTGAGTACAATTAGGTGAGTACACACACATACACACACACACACATACACACACACACACACACACACACACACACACACACACACACACACACACACACACACACACACATACACACACACACACACACACACATACACACACACACACATACACACACACACACACACACACACACACACACACACACACACACACACACACACACACACACACACACACACACACACACACATACACACACATACACACACACACACACACACACACACATACACACACATACACACACACAGGAACTGAAGGGGACAGGCCAAACTATAAAAGGGGGGACTACACAGGTATGAGAAACTTCCTGCAGGAGGTTCAGTGGGACAGAGAAATGGTAGGAAAATCAGTAAACGAGATGATGGAATATGTGGCAACAAAGTGCAAGGAGGCAGAGGAAAGTTTTGTTCCCAAGGGAAACAGAAATAATAGGAAGACCAAGACGAGTCCTTGGTTTACCCGAAGGTGTAGGGAGGCAAAAGCTAAGTGCAACAGAGAATGGAAAAGGTACAGGAGGCATAGGACCCAGGAAAACAAGGAGATTAGTAGAAGAGCCAGAAACGAGTATGCGCAGATAAGGAGGGAGGCCCAGAGACAGTATGAAAACGACATAGCATCGAAAGTCAAATCTGACCCGAAACTGCTGTATAGCCACATTAGGAAGAAGACAACAGTCAAGGACCAGGTGATAAGGCTGAGGAAAGAAGGTGGGGAACTCACAAGAAACGATCAAGAGGTATGTGAGGAGCTCAACACGAGATTTAAGGAAGTATTTACAGTAGAGACAGGAAGGACTCTGGGGGGACAGACCAGATGGGGACACCAACAAGGAATACACCAACAAGTGTTGGACGACATACATACAGATGAGGAGGAGGTGAAGAAACTGCTAAGGGACATCGATACCTCAAAGGCAATGGGACCGGACAACATCTCTCCATGGGTCCTTAGAGAGGGAGCAGATATGTTGTGCGTACCACTTACCACAATCTTCAACACATCCCTGGAAACTGGGCAACTACCTGAGGTATGGAAGACAGCAAATGTAGTTCCCATTTTCAAAAAAGGAGACAGAAAAGAGGCACTAAACTATAGACCTGTGTCATTGACGTGTATAGTATGCAAAATTATGGAGAAGATTATCAGGAGGAGAGTGGTGGAGCACCTGGAACGGAACAGGAGTATAAATGCCAACCAGCACGGATTCACGGAAGGCAAATCCTGTGTCACAAACCTTCTGGAGTTTTATGATAAAATAACAGAAGTAAGACAAGAGAGAGAGGGGTGGGTTGATTGCATCTTCTTGGACTGCAAGAAGGCCTTTGACACAGTTCCTCACAAGAGATTAGTGCAGAAGCTAGAGCATCAGGCGCATATAACAGGAAGGGCACTGCAATGGATCAGAGAATACCTGACAGGGAGGCAACAACGAGTCATGGTACGTAATGATGTATCACAGTGGGCACCTGTGACGAGCGGGGTCCCACAGGGGTCGGTCCTAGGACCAGTGCTATTTTTGGTATATGTGAACGACATGACGGAAGGGTTAGACTCAGAAGTGTCCCTGTTTGCAGATGATGTGAAGTTAATGAGGAGAATTAAATCTGATGAGGACCAGGCAGGACTTCAAAGAGACCTGGACAGACTGGACACCTGGTCCAGCAAATGGCTTCTCGAATTTAATCCTGCCAAATGTAAAGTCATGAAGATAGGGGAAGGGCACAGAAGACCACAGACAGAGTATAGGCTAGGTGGCCAAAGACTGCAAACCTCACTCAAGGAGAAAGATCTTGGGGTGAGTATAACACCGAGCATGTCTCCGGAAGCACACATCAATCAGATAACTGCTGCAGCATATGGGCGCCTGGCAAACCTGAGAACAGCATTCCGACACCTTAGTAAGGAATCATTCAAGACACTGTACACCGTGTATGTCAGGCCCATACTGGAGTATGCAGCACCTGTTTGGAACCCGCACTTGATAAAGCACGTCAAGAAACTAGAGAAAGTACAAAGGTTTGCAACAAGGTTAGTTCCAGAGCTAAGGGGAATGTCCTATGAAGAAAGATTAAGGGAAATCGGCCTGACGACACTGGAGGACAGGAGGGTCAGGGGAGACATGATAACGACATATAAAATACTGCGTGGAATAGACAAGGTGGACAAGGACAGGATGTTCCAGGGAGGGGACACAGAAACAAGAGGCCACAATTGGAAGTTGAAGACACAAATGAGTCAGAGAGATAGTAGGAAGTATTTCTTCAGTCATAGAGTTGTAAGGCAGTGGAATAGCCTAGAAAATGACGTAGTGGAGGCAGGAACCATACACAGTTTTAAGACGAGGTTTGATAAAGCTCATGGAGCGGGGAGAGAGAGGGTCTAGTAGCAACCGGTGAAGAGGCGGGGCCAGGAGCTAGGACTCGACCCCTGCAACCACAAATAGGTGAGTACACACACACACACACACACACACACACACACACACACACACACACACACACACACACACACACACACATATTCCTTTCGGTGTATATGCACTAAGAAATACGCCTTTAGGTACTATAAATTTTATTTGTACATTTACATTGCTTGATAATGTGAGAAGTCACGAAAGCGCTTGGAATGTCACTATTTTTTCATAGTGGTTGTTGGGTATATTGTGATATCACCTGTTTACTGTGATCTAATTGCACACCTGTACGTGTAAATACTCACATATATACACTTCTAGGTGTATATACATTGAATGATATAGAGGTGTGTGTACGTGGCATGATCTGGGGTGTGTGTAGGTGGCATGATCTGGGGTGTGTGTAAGTGGCATGATCTGGGGTGTGTGTACGTGGCGTGATCTGGGGTGTGTGTAGGTGGCATGATCTGGGGTGTGTGTAAGTGGCATGATCTGGGGTGTGTGTAGGTGGCATGATCTGGGGTGTGTGTAAGTGGCATGATCTGGGGTGTGTGTAGGTGGCATGATCTGGGGTGTGTGTAGGTGGCATGATCTGGGGTGTGTGTAAGTGGCATGATCTGGGGTGTGTGTAAGTGGCATGATCTGGGGTGTGTGTAAGTGGCATGATCTGGGGTGTGTGTAGGTGGCATGATCTGGGGTGTGTGTAGGTGGCATGATCTGGGGTGTGTGTAGGTGGCATGATCTGGGGTGTGTGTAGGTGGCATGATCTGGGGTGTGTGTAGGTGGCATTATCTGGGATGTGTGTAGGTGGCATGATCTGGGGTGTGTGTAGGTGGCATGATCTGGGGTGTGTGTAGGTGGCATGATCTGGGGTGTGTGTAAGTGGCATTATCTGGGATGTGTGTAGGTGGCATGATCTGGGGTGTGTGTAAGTGGCATGATCTGGGGTGTGTGTAGGTGGCATTATCTGGGATGTGTGTAGGTGGCATGATCTGGGGTGTGTGTAAGTGGCATGATCTGGGGTGTGTGTAGGTGGCATTATCTGGGATGTGTGTAGGTGGCATGATCTGGGGTGTGTGTAGGTGGCATTATCTGGGATGTGTGTAGGTGGCATGATCTGGGGTGTGTGTAGGTGGCATGATCTGGGGTGTGTGTAGGTGGCATTATCTGGGATGTGTGTAGGTGGCATGATCTGGGGTGTGTGTAAGTGGCATGATCTGGGGTGTGTGTAAGTGGCATGATCTGGGGTGTGTGTAGGTGGCATGATCTGGGGTGTGTGTAAGTGGCATGATCTGGGGTGTGTGTAGGTGGCATTATCTGGGATGTGTGTAGGTGGCATGATCTGGGGTGTGTGTAAGTGGCATGATCTGGGGTGTGTGTAAGTGGCATGATCTGGGGTGTGTGTAGGTGGCATGATCTGGGGTGTGTGTAGGTGGCATGATCTGGGGTGTGTGTAGGTGGCATGATCTGGGGTGTGTGTAGGTGGCATGATCTGGGGTGTGTGTAAGTGGCATGATCTGGGGTGTGTGTAGGTGGCATGATCTGGGGTGTGTGTAGGTGGCATGATCTGGGGTGTGTGTAGGTGGCATGATCTGGGGTGTGTGTACGTGGCATGATCTGGAGTGTGTGTACGTGGCATGATCTGGAGTGTGTGTACGTGGCATGATCTGGGGTGTGTGTACGTGGCATGATCTGGGGTGTGTGTAGGCGGCATGATCTGGGGTGTGTATACGTGGCATGATCTGGAGTGTGTGTACGTGGCATGATCTGGAGTGTGTGTACGTGGCATGATCTGGGGTGTGTGTACGTGGCATGATCTGGGGTGTGTGTACGTGGCATGATCTGGAGTGTGTGTACGTGGCATGATCGGGAGTGTGGGTACGTGGCATGATCTGGGGTGTGTGTACGTGGCATGATCTGGGGTGTGTGTACGTGGCATGATCTGGAGTGTGTGTACGTGGCATGATCTGGAGTGTGTGTACGTGGCATGATCTGGGGTGTGTGTACGTGGCATGATCTGGAATGTGTGTACGTGGTATGATCTGAGGTATGTGTACGTGGCATGATCTGGGGTGTGTGTACGTGGCATGATCTGAGGTATGTGTACGTGGCATGATCTGGGGTGTGTGTACGTGGCATGATCTGGGGTGTGTGTACGTGGCATGATCTGGGGTGTGTGTACGTGGCATGATCTGGAATGTGTGTACGTGGCATGATCTGGGGTGTGTGTACGTGGCATGATCTGGAATGTGTGTACGTGGCATGATCTGAGGTATGTGTACGTGGCATGATCTGGGGTGTGTGTACGTGGCATGATCTGAGGTGTGTGTATGTGGCATGATCTGGGGTGTGTGTACGTGGCATGATCTGGGGTGTGTGTACGTGGCATGATCTGGAATGTGTGTACGTGGCATGATCTGGGGTGTGTGTACGTGGCATGATCTGGGATGTGTGTACGTGGCATGATCTGGAATGTGTGTACGTGGCATGATCTGGGGTGTGTGTACGTGGCATGATCTGGGGTGTGTGTACGTGGCATGATCTGGGGTATGTGTACGTGGCATGATCTGGGGTGTGTGTACGTGGCATGATCTGGGGTGTGTGTACGTGGCATGATCTGGGGTGTGTGTACGTGGCATGATCTGGGGTAATATCTCGCCTCAATCAACCACCTCTCATACATAAATAATAATTTGTTTAATATTTTTTTCCATCGGATTCCGTGACATTTGGTCGTTGGATATTTTGGTCCGGTTCTTTGATTTTTTTTCCTTCTATAAATATAATTTTGAATTACAAATGCAAAATTTGGCACAAATTCCAGAGTTCCATTACTTCATTTAAATTTCCGCAGCTGGTCTTTCACGTCGCGTTATTTAAATTGAAAGAAAAAAAAAGGCTTCAGTTTCTATTTCAAAATTCCCCTTTTGATAATTTGTGTCCTGGTCTTTTTCGTTTTATTACAATGTATAGATTTTGATGGGTTTTTGAGTTTAGCCTTTTTTGGGTATATAATTTTTAAAAACTTTTCTTTCCATATTATTATAAAGTCATGGGGAAGCGCTACATCCGTAGGGGTCATAAAAGAAATTGAGAAAGGGAGGTAAATTAGGTTTGCTCCAGGGAAGGGAAGGATAGCTCCAATTCTTTGGATCAAGAGCCCTTCTACCTTAAAAAGTTTTCTTGCCACACCTTTCCCATATATAATATATATGTATATATATATATATATATATATATATATATATATATATATATATATATATATATATATATATATATATATATATATATATATATTCGATATAGTTTCCTGCTTCTGTCATATATGTATCAGAAAGTCTCATATATATGGTTAATATCTTTTCCTTGTAGTACTTCTCAGTTGGTTCGTAAAAATGATTTAGTCCAGTACAGACTGTGTTACTTTTTAAAAAAAATCAATCTCTATTAGTGGTACAAGAACTTTTTATGTAGACACTGTCGTTCACAGCTGGATCTTAGTTTTACCATACTGGTTGTGCAGAAGAGTTCAATACCTTTGTAACTTGGTCATGATTGTGACCAGATCTACCTGGAGTTCATTACCTTTGTAACTTGCTCAGCTATCAAAACTTAGGGGTCCAGTCCCTGGACCCATTATGTACCTCTGTAATCTTTTGACTACCACCCACAGGATGGGTATGGGGTGCATAATAAACATATTAAATTAAAACTAAATACCCTAGGATGCCAACCACAACAGTTAGATCACACCCAGGTACCTATTTATAGTTAGGTGATCAGGGTTAGCAGGCGTAAGGAATCATGACCAACTAGCTGCTACTGACCCACGACTCACTCAAGCCTTCCTTTCTTCCAGGGTTGAAAGATTTCATTCTCTCAGCGTGTCCTCTTATCCCTGATTCATTATCTCAACAACGTATTTGGTTGCAAACATCTCTTCCTCCTCGAGAGTTGGCATGTGCTTAACGAGATGTTGGTGTCAGGTTGGCACTGCATGTTCTTGAGTTCGTCTTGAAAGTTGTATATCAAGGAATCCTCGTTGAGATTTATGAACGCTCTTCTGTTGTTTACCGACGTTCATGTTAGCCAGCCGGTGCGACGTTAGCAGCTGCTCTCTAATGAGTGAATAAGACGCTATGTGCAGCACCCTGATTATTCTCGCCGTTGCCTGGTTCTCTTACGGGAAAGGGAGGTCCGCTGACTTAGAGAGACAGAGGGTTTCTTTTACGTCATAGAACTTTCCCCATCTACGCCTTCGAGGGAGACTCCAACGGATTTCTTATTCTTTACTACCGAAACGTTACGACAGTACAGCAGGCTTCTTCAGTCGAATACACGGATATTGATGCTTCAGGCAGAGTAAGAAATGGAGGTATTAATTTGAGGTACTGGGTTTCTCAGCTTTGAATAAATATGGTCAATCCCTTAACCTCAAGCTATGGGACTAACTTCCGTTAATTAAAGCTGAGTGACAAAGCACCTCGAAAATTACCTCGCGGCTTCTTTCACTGTTTCTAATATTAAAATCCCCTCCGTGCTCAACTGAAGAAGCCTATTATGCAATCGAACTGTTTAGGCAGTAACGCTACCCAATGTTGCATATGTTTCTTGTTCATCACTTTTTCGGTATGGAGTACCATTAATCAAATGTTGTTCTATAATAAGGTGTTACAGTACCATAGTGCCACCATTATTCTGCCATACTTATCGTGCACTTGTCTCGGAGTGACTCAGGCAACTCATGGATTATAATCTATGGATCATTCTTATATATTATTCGTGTTGGTACATGACTCACGAAATCGTAATGACACGATTGCAAACAAACCATACCACGGGCGGGGATAGAACCCGCGATTAGAGAGTCATAAAACTCCTGACCGACGCGTTAGCCACTAGGCCAGCTGGCTACAATAAGATTCATCCAACTAGGTATATTTATACACAATAGAAAGGTCAGCATAGGCACCACTGTGACCACAAATGTAAGTTTTTACAAACGAATCTGTGTGACGGCCACGCTGGCAGGAGATTCGTCTGTAAAAACTTGCATTTGTGGTCACAGTGATGTCTATGCTGACCTTTCTATGGTGTATAAATATACCTAGTTGGATGAATCTTAATGTAGCCAGCTGGCCCAGTGGTTAACGCGTCGGTCTGGAGCTTTATGACTCTCTGATCGCGGGTTCTATCCTCGCCCGTGGTATTGTTTGTAGTTACATATTTGCAGTTACGAGAGAAGAACAATGCTCATGTGTGCTTATGTGTGGTTACCAGGACCACTGCGCGGTTCTGTGCGCCCGTGATTGTGAAAATGAATTGGCTGACGAAGATTCACAGGCTGAGAAACGTTCACTGACTTACTAAGACTGTTATTTATTTGTGTTAAAGAAAATGTAACGAGGGTGCGTCGCAAAACAAGCAGACGGAAACTATAATAAACGTGTGACTTAAGATCCTTGTGCAACGCTTGAGGTATCATCGCTTCAAGGTCACAACTGCACAACAGTCCCATTCGGCTGAAGAATTGCGCCGTGCTTGTGAAATACTTGGCAATAAAGACACCCAAGCGACCCACATGTGTCTTATTCATCAATTTGTCGGTACTGCATTCCATTAATATCATGACATAATGAATGTTCATGTCACCACATTTCCATTAGCACCAACAGGAACACCACCATCTATTCCCATGACAAATTGCTGACAACATAATGTACAGCATTACGCTTCACCAATGTGAGGATATATCGTGGTCACTTGTTCCAAGTGCTTACACTAAAACTGAAAGGGCCAGACAGCTCCGGGAGAATGGGGCGAGGAGGTAACAGCCTGGTTTATCACGCCTGGTCTGGGATCGGGTCACGGGGGCTTTGACACTCTCAAAAGCATCCTTCAGGAGAGGAAGGGTATCTTTAATTTCTTGGATCAAGAGCTCTTCACCAGCATCAAGGACCTTGAAAGGACTCTGCGAAGCAAAGTCAACAAAAAGTCTGGTCATTTATTTAAGAAAAATTATTATTAGTATTATTATTATTATTATCTTTAAGAAAAAGCGCGACGCCTGTAGGGATCATACAACAAGTGGAAGGCACATGCAACTCCCTGGATGAAGAGCTCTTTACCAGAATTTAAGCACCCTCCTTAAAGGAATATCAACAGGTACATTACCAAATCCAGTTAAAGTCGTAGTAAACGACTATGAATATACCGAGAAATGGACAGGGCATCGAACCGAGGTCTCTTGGTACGCGGTGCAGCGTAGGATCTGCAAGAATTTATGACTGGTACAGTGTAGGGCTTGCAAGAATGTAAGAATTGCACAGAGTAGCGCCTGGTAATTACAGAACCTCGCTTCGGTCCTCTGCTCAATTATCGGTTTAAATGTAGTACTATTTACCATTATTAAACGTAAACAGAGAGTTGAACTCACCCTAAAGAGCGCCAGCTTAGCATCAGACTCTTCCTTGGAGATGGACGTCCTCGACCCGCGACTCGACGCATTCGAGATGTCGCTTCGAGCATCGGTATCTTCGCCGAAGATCTCGTCGTCAGCGGCGCCTCCCGTTACGTCTCCGTCGACACTGTCCACTACGATGCTGAAGGACCCAGCACAGAGGATCTCAGTGGACCGTGAGCGCACCGGCCCGCGGGCCACCAGCGCCGCCGCCATGTTAATGGTGCCGGGGTAATGAGACACTCTGAGAAAACAAAGTGCTAACACCCCCTATGAAGCACTTCCTGCAAGTGTCACCTTCTGTTAATTGTTTG
Source organism: Cherax quadricarinatus (assembly GCF_038502225.1). Lineage (NCBI taxonomy): Eukaryota > Metazoa > Arthropoda > Malacostraca > Decapoda > Parastacidae > Cherax > Cherax quadricarinatus. Next base: position 21,135,876 of record NC_091327.1, on the reverse strand, counting down.
AAGGGCAAGTGTCTCAACAACGAATACAGTGAGGGCTCGTTAGGCTGTGAGTTAAGTGCTTGGGTGGCTGTTTGTTGAGTGTTTAGGCTGGCTGGGGCGCCTACAGGGGTGACCACACGGTGTACGCACACCTTTCGAAGATACACACAAAGACTTTATCCATTAATCGAGTACAGTCATATGTGTGTGTGTGTGTGTGTGCGTGTGTGTCTGGGTTTGCCTCGTGGTGCGTTGATGTAGGTTTGGCCTTGACCTCAAACGTTTTGTGATAATTCAGGACACGTGTTTACCCTGAGTTCCTAGCGGGCGAGATTGTCTCTTATGTCGGTGATCAGTAAGAGAGACAGTAAGAAAGAGTGAGAGAGAGATTAGGTTTCCGTGTAGCTGTGGCGTCGAGGGTTTGATAATGAGTCTGCCAGGAGAGTTAGCGAAGGTAAACAAGAGCGATGTGTTGGTGTGTTGAGAGCCCGAGCAAGACTGAGCTTGTGGCGCCCGGCACCAGCAGCGTCACTCACTTGTTGGTTTATGGCACTAGTGCCACACTGGGTGGCACAAGATATACCCCTCATCACTAGTCTTCTCGTGGCTTGATAATATTATCATTGTCTCTAATGACCTGATCTGTGAAAATGCAGAATGAGGTGTTGAGAAAAGAACTTGGGAATAGATATGGTAGGGGATATGTTTAGGTCCAAGTGAAGGGTGTGAGGGTGTGAGTGTGTGGCCACAGTGTTGGTCTCAGACCGGCGCGATTCATAAGGCAGGTGCGCGCGCGTCGCGCTCCTGCGTGCGCTCCCGTCCAGTGAACTGCTGTGTGGGCGGCTATCTTCACGTATCCTACCCCCCGCCCACGTGATCCTTCACACCCACCCCCTCATCCTACACCCAGAGGAGGTAGTGATATGTCAACATCCTAAGTCCGTGAGATTTCAGCCTTCTAAAGAGAAATATTGACGAAACGAAGAAAGAATTCTTCAGGAGGAAAGCAGACAAAATCCCGCAGGAGGTTCTCACCCCACCACCATGCGATGGACAGTGTGACCTTGTTAGGCAAAAGCAATAATAGCCTAATTAATCTCAGGCCGCCTGCGAGAGTACATTTCTAACAGTCACTTATACAACTAGCGCCACTCTCAGTTATGCCACCAGGGCCACTGTACACGGGATAGGGTAGTCTCATTAATTCTATGGATTACGCACACCTCAATTCACTAACACTGCCGTGTGTTAAATGGGATGGAGGTGTCTCCCGCAACGGGACTCTTCCGAATGATTTCCCGTAACTGGTTAAGCATCATCCTTTCGTTTACCGGAGATATAACATCTCTCGGCTGGTGCTATAGCATCGTGCTGTGTACTAGCGTGTGTTTGTTTACGTGGCAAGTTCTACCGGGTAGAGTTCAGAGTCTCAACTGACGTGAAATACCACTGTCAGCTTTGTTTAGAGACCCCTAGATGGAATCCTCCATAAATGTCACAGTTCCCGCCCATTGTACCTTCCTGCAAGATAGATATGATAACCTACCTAATATGTCAATGCATCTTATTAATGAAAATAATATACTAGACATATTAAACAAATATCTTAGATTTAATGATAAGCTGTAGATGTAAATCCAGATGGTCTCCTGTGAATCCTTTTGGGGCCTAGTTCCTAGGCTTTTTGTGTATACATATTCTCTTGCGTCACCGTCCACAGGATGGATATGGGTTACACAAACTAGCCGCCTCGACGGCAAAATTTTATATAAGATCTTTTATAAAGTAAAGAATTCTTTTCAGAATCTGTAGCTCATGTGGAAATAAAATTTCCAACCATGTCTTCTATTGTTGTTGCATACCTGGTGAAGAACCAACACTTGTCTATAGTGTTTATGCTGTGGAATTCTTTCATTGTCGTGGTCATATCATCTCTATTCTATTTTGTGCGGGATAGGCTGCGGGTTGATGGGGCTAGTGAGAGTGGCGAGGCTTGTCAGTGTGGTAAAGTTTTGTGAGAAGGGAAGAGATGGAGGGTGCCGGGGTGGTGGTGTGTGTTGAACTTTGAGTTGGTAATGGTGTAAAGTTTTGCTAGCAGTGTGAGGGGTGTCAGTGGTATGAGTGTACGCTAGTGGTGTAAGAGTATGTTAATGGTGATGAAGGTGTAAATTATGTCAGGGGTGTGTTAGTGGTGTAAGGGCAGAGAATGGCCGAGGGTTGGGGCCGGATTAAAAAAAAAAATTCTACACGCCCTCTCCACTCTCATACTCTTAGAGCTACAAGATAAATAAATATTTCCATTGTATACAATACACTGGTATACGTCTACAGCTATAAACATCTTCAACCCGTTTGATTTTAGTTTGGGACATTCTTCACTAATAGTGGTGAAGGCTTCAGCATCTGTATTCTAATCACTGTTGGCCTGTCTGGGCATCTCAGAATGGCATGCAACATCCTTGTAATCTGCAGACATATCAGAATATCTCAGAATGGCATGCAACAGCCTCCTGATATGAACGCTAAATAACCACGTAAAAATCAATCTATCACGTAATTTACTCGTATATCACGTACAGTGTTTCATGACCAAAGATATACTCAACACGCACAACGTTCTTCAATATTCGTAGAAGCAGTTAATATAATGCAAAATTGCTTTCTATGATAATCAAGCTTTCTTTCTTTTCTCATTCTCGACTCATCTGAGATTTTCAGTGACCTCAACCTTCTTCGTAGACCATAGGCATTGTGGCTATTCTATTCAGTGAATAATTCAGGGATGGCTGAAGGACTGTTTTTTGGTAGAGTCTCGGGTCTTCAGTTTAAACTGTCGTTCTTTTGCAAAGGTTCACTGTAGTTGATGGACACGCTGTCTATTCTTGGCTCCCGTTTTAGTAACTTTCCACTCTGCCTTTGGAAACCATTATTCCAGTGTCTTGTACGCCACATTTGTTTCTCAGTTATCAACTCTGTCCTCTGATTCTCCCTTTTGGTGCTGATAAGAATTTTGTTAAAGCCATTTTAAGTATTCTTTCATGAACACTGATATGCTTATTATCTTTAATATTCTCTCAAGCTTTATATATATATAAATATGTATATATATATATATATATATATATATATATATATATATATATATATATATATATATATATATATAAATATGTATATATATATATATATATATATATATATGTCGTGCCGAATAAGTAAAACTGGTCAATTAGCAAGAACTCATTTAAAATTAAATCCTTTCTAAAATTTTCTTTTATATATTTAAAGATATATTTTTTTTTCATTTACATTAATATAAAAATTAATGATTTTGTACCAAAAGTACCTTAGGAAACTTATCTAACCTTATTATAACAAGAGCAATTTAATTTAGCCTAATCCAACTAAATATATTTTATATATGCTTACAATAATTTAATAATAAACAAACACAGAGAAATATATTTTTTTCGCTAGACTCAGAATGTTTTTTTGCGAAATTATTGCATACACATATTTTTGCTTGCCCTATTCAACAACAAGTGCGTTGCTATTTAAGCCAAAATTACAATTTTTACTCATTCGGCACGATATATATATATATATATATATATATATATATATATATATATATATATATATATATATATATATATATATATATATATATATATATATAACAACACTGCGCTAACTAAGGAGTCGAACCCATGCTGTTTTGGCCCGCCTCAGACAACTAGACCACACAATTCTTAACAATAGTGCAGTGTTGTTATTGATCAATACCACTTGTTCCGTGGGTACAATAATATAATATACTGCTTGTTGAGCTAGTACACAAACAGGGAGTAGAATGAAACTATCTCAGAGGCGTCCACACCACCGTATGTCCTTCGATGGTGGGTACAACATCTAGCTTGGTTGGATGCACCATTGTTAAGGATTGTGTGGTCTAGTGGTCTAAAGCGTCATGCGTTTTTTCTCACCATGAGTCGGGCCAAAACAGCATGGGTTCGACTCCTTGGCTAGTGCAGTGTTATTGATCAATACCACTTGCTCCGTGAGTACAAATATATATATATATATATATATATATATATATATATATATATATATATATATATATATATATATATATATATATATATATATATATATATATATATAAGTGTCAGCATAGTTGCTGATCCCTGTGTTATATAGCATAGCATATTAGTATCATCCATGTGCTTTAGATAGGAGATCCCTTGTAGGCCTGTGACTTTCTGTGACGTCACGTCACGGGGTGCGCATGTGTACGCTCGTACCTCTGCCCCGGCCTCACTCGGCGTAGACACCCAGGCGAAGACAAGCACGGCACTGGGCTCCATCTCCCATCAACTCAGTCTGACAATATATGTTACCATCCAACAAGTGTGTCTACCTTCAACCCACAATATCTTCATTTAAGAACCCCTACGACATAAGCAGAACAAGCCACTTGAGGATGGAATCTTTAGATCAAGATCTTTCGTACTCTCACACTCCAACAGCACGTCAGATCATAAAAACAAATTGTCCCCACTCGCTCCTAACACGCCCAAGCGCGCTTTCTGTAAATCAAAACCCCTCGCACACAATACCTCTTTTACCTCCTCCCTCCCACCTTTCCTAGGCCGACCCCTGCCCTGTCTTCCTTCCACTACAGATTTATATGCCCTCCAAGTCATTCAATTTCGTTCCATCCTCTCTAAATGTCCGAACCACCTCAACAACCCTTCATCCACCCTCTGGTCTTCTCCTTGTTGCAACACTCATCCCCTATGCTTCACACCCATATAGAGCGTTGATACCACTATACTATCATACATTCCCCTCTTTGCTTCCATGGATAACATACTGTCTCCGCAGACTCTTCAGTGCTATACTCACCTTCCCCCCCCCCCCCGTCAATTCTATGACAAATCCACTACCAAATATCTGAATACATTCACATCTTCCACTCTCCCTCGCTCCAATCTGATATCCAATCTTTCATTACCTAATTTTTTTGTTATCCTCATAACCTTGCTCTTCTCTAAGTTCACTTTTAATTTCCTTCTTTTACATACTCTACCAAACTCGTCCACCAACCTCTGCAACTTCTCTTCAGAATCTCCCAAAAGCACAGTGTCATCAGCAAAAAGCCCACACATGTACTATTGTAACCCATTGTTTTCTTTCTGGTTCAGTGATCATTAAATACGAAAATGGGGTTCACAATGCAAGAAAGAGGAATTTCTAATTAAAGGCCATATCAGAATTCAGGAGGTGGAAGACCTTCCTCTTCCACTCGTGGGAAGTTAGTGCTTGGTGTGTGATGGTTCTTGAGAGAAAATTATTACTTTCTTTTAATGATGTGATCAAGAGTGAGCGCTATGTTGTGAAACCTTAATAACCAACACGTCCGACAATTCACCGTAATTTACTAATAAATATATATTCCCAAATGGTTAACTCTTCCGTTTTTGCTGACACTCCGGATATAAGAACACCGTACGTTCCTCAGTAAAGAAATAGTGCGAATATTTTCAGTTTAATTAGAGGGTCTCTGACCTATTTTATTCCTCTTTTTTTTTATACGTGTACCTGACTTGTTTCTATATACAAGTGCTTCCTTCTAACTGGTTTAGACTCACCTGAGGAGGGTCGCAAATTATTACCTTCATGTCTATGATGTTGAATGTTGGTTATTCTTATATATTATCCAATGTGTGTGTGTATTCACATATTTGTGGTTGCAGGGATCGAATCAAAGCTCCTGGCCCCCGCCTCTTCGCTGATCGCTACTATGTCCACTCTCTGCTCCCTGAGCTTTATCGTATGTCTTCTTAAAGCTGTGTATGGATCCTGCCTCCACTACACCACTCTCCAGATTATTCCACTTCATGACGACTCCATGGCTGAACAAATATTTCCTAACATCCCTCTGACTCCTCTGAATTTTTAACTTCTAACTGTGACTCCTCGTTGCTGTATTCCATCTCTGAAACATTCTGTCCCTATCCACCTTGTCAATTCCTCTCAATATTGTTGCAAACCTTTGCACTTTCTCTAATTTCTTAACATGCCTGATCAGGTGTCGGTTTCAAACTGGTGTGTTCTCACCTAGTTGTGGTTGCAGGGGTCGATTCACAGCTCCTGGCCTCTTGTGTGTGTGTGTGTGTGTGTACTCACCTAGTTGTAGTTGCAGGGGTCGAGTCATAGCTCCTGGCCCTCCTCTTCACTGATCACTACTGGGTCACTCTCCCTGAACCTCCCAGAAACCTTTTTTTTTCTCCCCCACTTCTTTAAGCCAAATTTCGTGTCCCTTAGAAACCTTCCTCGGTTGCTGGCTCTTTGGATTCTATTAAAATATTTATGGAGATATTAGATTCGAAATTTACGAGATGAAGTTATAATTTTTTCAAAGTTTTGTCCAGAAATGTGTGAGCAGGTGTGAGTTTCATGTGATATGTGTATGAACAGATGTGAGTTTCTTGTGATATGTGTGTGAGCAGGTGTGAGTTTCGTGTGATATGTGTGAGCAGGTGTGAGTCATGTGATATGTGTGACCAGGTGTAAGTCTCATATATGTGTGTGAGCAAAGTGTTTCATGTGATACGTATGTGTGAGGTGTGAGTCTCGTGATTTGTGTATACTTGGAGAGAGTTCCGGGGGTCAACGCCCCCGCGGCCCGGTCTATGACCAGGCTTCATGGTGGATCAAGGCCTGATCAACCAGGCTGTTACTGTTGGCTGCACGTAATCCAACGTACGAGCCGCAACCCGGCTGGTCAGGTACCGACTTTAGGTGCCTGTCCAGTGCCTGCTTGAAGACAGCCAGGGGTCTATTGGTTAATCCCCCTTATGTATGCTGGGAGGCAGATGAACAGTCTTGGGTCCCTGAGACTTATTGTGCTGTCTCTTATCGTGCTAGTGGCACTCCTGCTTTTCATTGGGGGATGTTGCACCGTCTGCCGAGTCTTTTGCTTTCGTAGGGAGTGATTTTCGTGTGCAAGTTTGGTACTAATCCCTCTAGGATTTTCCAGATGCATATAATCATGTATAACTCCCTCCTGCGTTCTAGGGAGTACAGGTTTAGGAACCTCAAGCGTTTCCAGTAATTGAGGTGTTTTATCTCCGTTATGCGTGCCGTGAAGGTTCTCTGTACATTTTCTAGGTCAGCAATTTCACCTGCCTTGAAAGGTGCTGTTAGTGTGCAGCAATATTCCAGCCTAGATAGAACAAGCGACCTGAAGAGTTCCACCATGGGCTTGGCATCCCTTGTTTTGAAGGTTCTCATTATCCATCCTGTCATTTTTCTAGCGGATGTGATTGATACAATGTTATGGTCCTTGAAGGTGAGAGACTCTGACATGATCACCACCAGGTCTTTGACATTAGTTTTTCGCTCTATTGTGTGGCTGGAATTTGTTTTATACTCTGATGAAATTTAAATTTCCTCACCTTTTCTATATCGGAGTAATTGGAATTTCTCATCATTGAACTTCATATTGTTTTCTGCAGCCCATTTAAAGATTTGGTTGATGTCTGCTTGGAGTCTTGCAGTGTCTTCAATGGAGAACACTGTCATGCAGATTCGGGTGTCATCTGCAAAGGAAGATACTGCAATGTGGCTTATATCCCTATCTATGTCAGATATGAGGATGAGGAACAAGATGGGAGCGAGTACTGTGCCTTGTGGAACAGACCTTTTCACCGTAGCCGCCTCAGACTTTACTCTGTTGACTACTAGTCTTTGTGTTCTGTTTGTGAGGAAATTATAGATCCATCCACCGACTTTTCCTGTTATTCCTTTATCACGCATTTTGTGCGCTATTACACCATGATCACACCTGTCGAAGGCTTTTGCAAAGTCTGTGTATATTACATCTGCATTCTGTTTGTCTTCTAGAGCATCCAGGTCCTTGTCGTAGTGGTCCAGTAGTTGGGACAGACAGGAGTGACCTGTTCTAAACCCATGTTGCCCTAGGTTGTGTAACTGATGGGTATCTAGATGGGTGGTGATCTTGCTTCTTAGAACCCTTTCAAAGATTTTTATAATATGCGACGTTAGCGCTATCGGTCTGTAGTTGTTTGCTATTGCTTTACTGCCCCCTTTGTGGAGTGAGACTATGTCTGTTGTTTTTAGTAACTGTGGGACGACCCCAGTGTCCATGCTCCCTCTCCACAGGATGTTAAAGCGCGTGATAGGGGCTTCTTGCAGTTCTTGATGAACACGGAGTTCCATGAGTCTGGGCCTGGGGCAGAGTGCATGGGCATGTCATTTATCACCTTTTCGAAGTCATTTGGCGTCAGGATAATATCAGATAGGTGTATCTACCAAATTCTGTCTCTCTCTCATAAAAAAATAATTTAGGTCTTCGACTCTCAGTCTGGTTAGTGGCTCTCTAAAAACCGAGTCATATTGGAACTTGAGTAGCTCACTCATTTCCTTGCTGTCATCTGTGTAGGATCCATCCCGTTTAAGTAGGTGCCCAATACTGGATGTTGTTCTAGACTTTGATTTGGCATAAGAAAAGAAATACTTTGGGTTTCTTTCAATTTCATATATGGCTTTTAGTTCTCGTGTTTCTTGACTCTTGTAAGACTCCTTTAGCTTTAGTTCGACGTTTGCTATTTCTCTGACCAGTGTCTCCATACGTATTGCAGATACACTGGCGTCTTGTAGCCACTCTGTTATTCTTTGCCTTCGTCTATATAGGGAGTGCCTTTCTCTTTCTAGTTTACATCTTGTGATTTTCTTGTGATATATGTATGAGCATGTGTGATTATCCTGTGATATGTGGAGAACATTGATGAGTTATAGATGAAGAATAGGGAGACAGGTGTGTATGTGGTAGTTGTTGTTGTTGCTGTGGAGGCGATAATAGTACTGGTAATGGTAGTAGGTATGATAGTAGTAGGGGATTATTATTATCAAGTAGGAAGCGCTAAATCCGTAGGATTATACTGCGCCTGTGGGGGATGTGAAAGGTATCCAGGCTTAATTCGGGGAACTGGGCACAGATCCAATTCCCCAGATCAAGAGCACCTCACCAGCATCAAGGAACCTTCCTTGAGGGGAGTGGTAGGGGAGATGGTGGTGGTATTTGTGTACTCACCTAATTGCACCCACTTAATTGTGGTTGCAGGAGTCGAGACTCAGCTCCTGGCCCCGCCTCTTCACTGACTGCTACTGGGTCCTCCCTCTCCCTGGTCCATGAGCTTTATCATACCTCGTCTTAAAACGATGTATGGTTCCTGCCTCTACTACATCACTTGCCAGACTATTCCACTTCCTAACAACTCTGTGGCTAGAGAAATACTTCCTAACATCCCTTTGACTCATCTGAGGCTTCAACTTCCAATTGAGACCCATTGTTTCTGTATCCCATCTCTGGAACATCCTGTCTCTGTCCACCTTATCTATTCCACGCAGTATTCTGTATATCGTTATCATGTCTCCCTTGACCCTCCTGTCCTCCAGTGTCGTCAGGCTGATTTCTCTTAACCTTTCTTCGTTGGACATTCCCCTTAGCTCTGGAACTAGCCTTGTTGCAAACCTTTGCACTTTCTCTAATTTCATGAGGTGCTTGACCAGGTGTGAATTCCAAACTGGTGCTGCGTACTCCAGTATGGGCCTGACGTACACAGTGTATAGAATCTTGAACGATTCTTTACTGAGGTATCGGAACGCTATTCTCAGGTTTGCGGGGATTGAGTCACAGCTCCTGGCCCAGCCTCTTCAACTGGCCGCTACCTGGTTACTCTTCCCGCTCCGTGAGCTTTATCATACCTCTTCTTAAAGCTATATATGGAACCTGCCTCCACTACATCACTACCCAGGCTATTCCACTTCCTGACAACTCTGTGACTGAAGAAATACTTCCTAAGATCCCTGTGGTTCATCTGAGTCTTCAACTTCCAACTGTGACCCCTTGTTGCTGTGTCCCATCTATGGAACATCCTGTCTCTGTCCACCTTGTGTGTGTGTGTGTGCGTGTGTGTGTGTGTGTGTGTGTGTGTGTGTGTGTGTGTGTGTGAGTGTGTTTGTGTGTGTGTGTGTGTGTGTGTGTGTGTGTGTGTGTGTGTGTGTGTGTGTGTGTTAATAATAATAATAGTGGTTAGTGGTTGTCAGTAGTGGTGGTAATGAGGTGGTTAGCTAATGAGTCCTTGCATATAAATGTCGCCTTGATGAGGTAGAATGGGGACCCTATTTTCATACATGTATACATTAACCTCAGCCCGTCTCTCAGCCCTACCCCTTCAAACCTTCCCTCCATTATCCCCACTCATTTTAGACTGCACATGTTTATATATATATATATATATATATATATATATATATATATATATATATATATATATATACATATATATACATATATATACATATATATATATATATATATATATATATATATATATATATATATATATATATATATATATATATATATATATATATATATATATATATATATATATATGGTGGTGTCACATTTGCCCACCTACGACTGCTGCACCTCTCCTGCCTACGGTTTATAAGCTCCTTCTTCGTTCATATGCCGTACTCTTTTCAAGATTGATGGACTGACCACATCGACTCAAGGTTGAGGGACTGATTACCTCATTCTCCTCCTGTTCTTCAAGTTTCTCCTGTGTATGGACTGATGAAGCCATTGTGTGGGGAAACGTTTCCTTAATAAAGATACCCAAGAGTTGCACTTGTGTCTAATTTATCAACATAATATGTACAACGAGAGGTACAGCAGATATGTCTCTGTTTATGTATGGCGTTTAAGGGATCAAAGTTTTCTCGGCTGGTGGTGAACAGGTTACACGCAGATTTATTGATGCTCTTGTAGTTGATCGGCTTTTAAACGCCATTAACCAACCAATATGGATCAGTTGAACTGCCTATCACAAGCCAAAACGAATCTGATACCAAATTGAGTACCCACTGACCGCAGGATTTAACAAATCAATGATGGAATCGTGCAAGTGCCAGACTATAACAAACCAGCCAATAATACATGAACACACAAGTATACAAGTATACCTATGATATACTGACTGATTTAAGGGGAAAACGAATAACGACCCCTATTACGAATATCGTAAAATTTCCGAAAGAAAACTTAAACGGAAATCAAAATGGACGTGGCAATAAAAGATTCTTTTCTAACATATTTAACTGAATTCTTTAATTATGCGTAAAAAAAGAACTGTCCAAAATAAGCCCCCCTAAAAACTTGACAATCCTCAATTTTCGGAAAAACCAACATCTGGGTATGTTTACTTTGTAGACGTTTCGAGATCCAGTGGTTTTATCAATACAATACATGGACATAAACAGAAGACTGTAGACATATATAAGGAAGACAGTGGAAGATGAGGTAATCAGTCCCTCAGCTTCAGATTCTTCGAGCTCACGGTGATGAGCACCGAAGTCTTGAAGAATCTGAAGCACAGGCAGAATTCCGAAGAATCCTGCAGGACTTCTCCAGTGATTCTGAAGAAGTGTCTGAGCTGCTAGACTTAAGAACGGAAATTAATCAGGGATGGGATCTCGGCCCAAGCCCTTCCACAATTTGCATATATTATCATTATCTCGAAACGAGACTAACATATAAAAATTGCAAATCTTCCTGATGACAGGAAGTCGGGACGAACGTCGCGTCCGTAGCCGAGTATTGGCTGGGACTTGAATAGACTGATGCAGTGGTCAGAGATGAAGAATATTAGTTTTCTAGGTCGATAATTGTAATGTACGTAGGGTACAATAATGTCAAACAATAACCTCGATTGTATGGAAATCCACAATCCACAACATAACGGGAAAAGGACTTTGGATTGGTTATTATCAATCCCCATATATACATTAAACAATTTGTAGCCGCAAAGAGCAATAAGGTACAATACCGTGACTGGAACAATACACAACCCGCACATAGAATATAGAAACTTTGACGACGTTACGATCCGACTTGAACCATTTACAAAGTCACTGAGTGTGACTTTGTAAATGGTCCAAGTCGGATCGAAACGTCGTCGTAAGCTTCTGTTATTTGTGTATAGCTGTGAACACCATGGTCAACTCAATGATAGTTAACATATGTAGAAAAAACGGAGAACAAAACACTCATAACAATACAAGCAATATAATGAATTAATTTAGTCTCGCCTTAAATTTTCTATCCAATTTTGGTGGCAGAATTACATAAAACCTGAGACTAAATATGCCAGAGAGCAGCGAAGGGCAACAAATCTCGTGTTTTCATTAAGAAACAAACAATATGAAAACAGATTAGCTTTCAATACGTTCATCCTAGGAAATGGAGACGAGATCTCATTCATACCAAAAAGATATCAAGACGGTAAGCAACTCTAGTACACTCAAACATTTTGGTTACGAAAATGTTTGAGTGTTACAGAGTGAGATGGGCCTGGAAAGGAGGGAATGTACGGAAGAGCTAAGGAGAAGGAAGGAACAAGAGTGAGAAACGAAGCTATGAGAGCTTGTCACTAAAATGGAGGCGAGGATGGATAGAGCAAGAATGGAAGCTACGAGTCAAGTGTTACTCCTTCCCATCCTTAATCCTGTGTAGAAGCCGTTCGTGCCTTATATACTCTCTTACTGTAAATTTGATCACATCTTCAGGTCCAAGATTAACTTACTGAAGCTTTGGGAGAATTTCACGTCGAAGCCTAACGATATTATGCCGTCCATGTGTGTGTGTGTGTACTCACCTAATTGTACTCACCTAATTGTGGTTGCAGGGGTCGAGACTCAGCTCCTGGCCCCGCCTCTTCACTAATCGCTACTAGGTCCTCTCCCTCTCTGCTTCCTGAGCTTTGTCATACCTCTTCTTAAAACTATGTATGGTTCCTGCCTCCACTACTTCACTTGCTAGGCTATTCCACTTCCTGGCGACTCTATGACTGAAGAAATACTTCCTAACGTCCCTGTGACTCGTCTGAGTCTTCAGCTTCCAGTTGTGACCCCTTGTTTCTGTGTCCCCTCTCTGGAACATCCTATCTCTGTCTCCCCTGACCCTTCTGTCCTCCAGTGTCGTCAGTCCGATTTCCCTCAACCTTTCCTCGTACGACATTCCCCTGAGCTCTGGGACTAGCCTTGTTGCAAACCTTTGTACTTTTCCTAACTTCTTGACGTGCTTGACCAGGTGTGGGCTCCAGACTGGTGCTGCATACTCCAGTATGGGCCTAACATACACAGTGTACAGTGTCTTGAACGATTCCTTATTAAGGTATCGGAACGCTATTCTCAGGTTTGCCAGGCGCCCGTATGCTGCAGCAGTTATTTGGTTGATGTGTGCCTCCGGTGACGTGCTCGGTGTTATGGTCACCCCAAGGTCTTTCTCCCTGAGTGAGGTCTGTAGTCTTTGTCCACCTAGCCTATACTCTGTCTGCGGTCTTCTTTGCCCCTCCCCAATCTTCATGACTTTGCATTTGGCAGGGTTGAATTCGAGAAGCCAGTTTCTGGACCACATGTCCAGCCTGTCCAGGTCTCTTTGCAGTCCTGCCTCATCCTCATCCGATTTAATTCTTCTCATCAGCTTCACATCATCTTCGAATAGGGACACTTCAGAGTCTATTCCTTCCATCATGTCGTTCGCATATATCAAAAATAGCACTGGTCCTAGAACTGACCCCTGTGGGACCCCGCTCGTCACAGGCGCCCACTGTGATACCTCTTCACGTACCATGACTCGTTGTTGCCTCCCTGTCAGGTATTCCCTGATCCATTGCAGTGCCCTCCCTGTTATATGCGCCTAGTCCTCCAACTTCTGCAGTAATCTCTTGTGGGGAACTGTCAAAGGCCTTCCTGCAGTCTAGGAAAATGTGTGTGTGTGTGTACTCACCTATTTGTACTCACCTATTTGTGGTTGCAGGGGTCGAGTCATAGCTCCTGGCCCCGCCTCTTCACTGATTGCTACTAGGTCCTCTCTCTCCCTGCTCCATGAGCTTTATCATACCTCGCCTTAAAACTATGTATGGTTCCCGCCTCCACTACTTCACTTTCTAGACTATTCCACGACTTGACTACTCTATGACTGAAGAAATACTTCCTAACATCCCTTTGATTCATCTGGGTCTTCAACTTCCAATTGTGACCTCTTGTGTCTGTGTCCCATCTCTGGAACATCCTGTCTTTGTCCACCTTGTCTATTCCGCGCAGTATTTTATATGTCGTTATCATGTCTCCCCTGACCCTCCTGGCCTCCAGTGTCGTCAGGCCGATTTCCCTCAACCTTTCTTCGTAGGACAATCCCCGTAGCTCTGGGATTAGTCTTGTTGCAAACCTTTGCACTTTCTCTAATTTCTTGACGTGCTTGACTAGGTGTGGATTCCAAACTGGTGCTGCATACTCCAGTATGGGCCTGACGTAAATGGTATACAGTGTCTTGAACGACTCCTTACTGAGGTATCGGAACGCTATCCGTAGGTTTGCCAGGCGCCCGTATGCTGCAGCAGTTATCTGATTTATGTGCGCCTCAGGAGATATGCTCGGTGTTATACTCACCCCCAGATCTTTTTCCTTGAGTGAGGTTTGCAGTCTTTGGCCATCTAAACTATATTATGTCTGCGGTCTTCTTTGCCCTTCCCCAATCTTCATGACTTTGCATTTGGCAGGGTTAAACTCAAGGAGCCAGTTGCTGGACCAGGCTTGTAGCCTGTCCAGGTCTCTTTGTAGTCCTGCCTGATCCTCATCCGATTTGATTCTTCTCATTAACTTCACATCATCTGCAAACAAGGACACTTCTGAGTCTATCCCTTCCGTTATGTCGTTCATATATACCAAGAACAGCACAGGTCCTAGGACTGACCCCTGTGGAACCCCGCTTGTCACAGGCGCCCACTCTGACACCTCGTCGCGTACCATGACTCGTTGTTGCCTCCCTGTCAGATATTCTCTGATCCATTGCAGTGCCTTTCCTGTTATGTGTGCCTGGTCCTCTAGCTTTTGCAGTAACCTCTTGTGAGGAACTGTGTCGAAGGCCTTTTTTTTTTTTTTTTTTTTTTTTTTTTTTTTTTTTTTTTTTTTTTTTTTTTGTGTGTGTGTGTGTGTGTGTGTGTGTGTGTGTGTTACGTTATATTGTGTTTGAATATTTTGGTAAGAGGAGATTAACAGAGGCGATTTAATTAAGGAAGAGAGGGAGAGAAGGGGTGAAGGAAAGAAGGAAAGGGGTGAAGGAGGAGAGAGAGAGAGAGGGGGTGAAGGAAGAGAGAGGAAGAGGGGTGAGGGAGGAGAGATGGAGAGGGTAATGGAGGAGAGAAGGAGAGGGGTGGTGGAGGTGGAAGGTGAGTGGGTCAGGGGGTTGCCCTATGTTGAACAGGCTAGTGACAAGAGGTTGATTTGCTTGACCTAGTTGCATCATTCACGAGGTTTTGGTGGGCGACGAGAGGTGTTGTATACCTTACCTACCCATCACTCATCACCTCGCACACCCACCCACACCACACACAGCTCACCCACACACAATCCACAACCCAATACACACCACCCACAACCCACTACACACCACTCACAGCTCATTCGCACACCACCCACAACCCACCACACACCACCCACAGCTCACCACACGACCACAGAACACACTCACCGTAGCAGGCGAGCAAGTGAACTGCGCTATGCGATGAACTTGTGGCAAGACCTGCTGTGTTGACCTTACACTACTGCAGACTGCTGACAAACTGAGATAGATGGCACAAACTGACCCTACACAGAAACAATCCCACCAAATCATCACATTCACAGTCCAACACTATCTACCCACGACAATGAAACCACGAAACAAGTGGTTTTGAATCATTTACCAAACTGCGGCAGGCCAGGATTCGACCCCATGACACATTGCCCCGTCTCAATAGGCCACAAAATGTACATGTCACCTTACCAACTGAGCCATCGATCCTATAAACAACATGAGCCTAGCGAACTAGGCTTGTTTCATGTTGCGATGACACTCGTGGCAGTTGTATGCTCAGTGATTAATTTCAGCCTCTTCCTGTTTGAATACCCTCCTCAACAAGCAGTCTATATAGCAATGAAACCACAAAACAAGTGCCGCAGTTTGGAAAATTATTCAAAATCACTTGTTTCGTGGATTCATTGCTATGTAGACTGCTTGTTGAGGCGGTTATTCAAACAGGAGGAGGCTGAAATTATATAAATATATATATATATATATATATATATATATATATATATATATATATATATATATATATATATATATATATATATATATATATATATATATATATATATATATGTACTGAGAGTTTAAATTAGTCCATATTTTGGGGATTAAGGTATTCTTTTCTGGTGGTGAGAAGGTTACGTACAGCCTTATTAACCCTAATGTAGTTGACAGGCTTGAAACCCCTTTACCAACAACAAACCCTCCCATCAGTCACTCTATCCACCCTACTCACCACCGACCTTATTAAACACTTCAGATTAAGTGGAGGGAGGGGGGGGGTTGTTGATAAATGATTGATGGTGATAGATGGAAGTAATGCGTGGAGGGTTATAGAGCTGACTGACTGAAAGCTAATTTGAAGTATTTCCAACATAACAATCTCCATCTCTAATAGACTTTATGACGCAGCTCCCATGTGTGTGTGTGTGTGTGTGTGTGTGTGTGTGTGTGTGTGTGTGTGTGTGTGTGTGTGTGTGTGTGTGTGTGTGTGTGTGTGTGTGTGTGTGTGTGTGTGTGTGTGTGTGTGCGTGTGTATGTGTGTGTGTGTGTACTCACCTAATTGTGGTTGCAGGAGTCGAGACTCAGCTCCTGGCCCCGCCTCTTCACTGATCGCTACTAGGTCCTCTCCCTCTCTGCATCCTGAGCTTTGTCATACCTCTTCTTAAAACTATGTATGGTTCCTGCCTCCACTACTTCACTTGCTAGGCTATTCCACTCCTGACGACTCTATGACTGAAGAAATACTTCCTAACGTCCCTGTGACTCGTCTGAATCTTCAGCTTCCAGTTGTGACCCCTTGTTTCTGTGTCCCCTCTCTGGAACATCCTGTCTCTGTCCACCTTGTCTATTCCCTGCAGTATCTTGTATGTCGTTATCATGTCTCCCCTGACCCTTCTGTCCAGTGTCGTCAGTCCGATTTCCCTAAACCTTTCCTCGTACGACATTCCCCTAAGCTCTGGGACTAGCCTTGTTGCAAACCTTTGTACTTTAACTTCTTGACGTGCTTGACCAGGTGTGGGTTCCAGACTGGTGCTGCATACTCCAGTATGGGCCTAACATACACAGTGTACAGTGTCTTGAACGATTCCTTATTAAGGTATCGGAACGCTATTCTCAGGTTTGCCAGGCGCCCGTATGCTGCAGCAGTTATTTGGTTGATGTGTGCCTCCGGTGACGTGCTCGGTGTTATGGTCACCCCAAGGTCTTTCTCCCTGAGTGAGGTCTGTAGTCTTTGTCCACCTAGCCTATACTCTGTCTGCGGTCTTCTTTGCCCCTCCCCAATCTTCATGACTTTGCATTTGGCAGGGTTGAATTCGAGAAGCCAGTTTCTGGACCACATGTCCAGCCTGTCCAGGTCTCTTTGCAGTCCTGCCTCATCCTCATCCGATTTAATTCTTCTCATCAGCTTCACATCATCTTCGAATAGGGATACTTCAGAGTCTATTCCTTCCATCATGTCGTTCGCATATATAAAAAATAGCACTGGTCCTAGAACTGACCCCTGTGGGACCCCGCTCGTCACAGGCGCCCACTGTGATACCTCTTCACGTACCATGACTCGTTGTTGCCTCCCTGTCAGGTATTCCCTGATCCATTGCAGTGCCCTCCCTGTTATATGCACCTGATCCTCCAACTTCTGCACAATCTCTTGTGGGGAACTGTGTCAAAGGCCTTCCTGCAGTCTAGGAAAACGCAATCAACCCACCCCTCTCTCTCGTGTCTTACTTCTGTTACCTTGTCATAAAACTCCAGAAAGTTTGTGACACAGGATTTGCCTTCCATGAACCCATGCTGGTTTTCATTTATAATCTTGTTCCGTTCCAGGTGTTCCACCACTCTCCTCCTGATAATCTTCTCCATGACTTCGCACACAATACATGTCAGAGACACAGGTCTGTAGTTTAGTGCCTCATTTCTGTTTCCTTTCTTAAATATGGGGACTACATTTCCTGTCTTCCATTTCTCAGGTAGTTGCCAAGTTTCAAGGGATGTGTTGAAGACTGGGTTCATCCTCCCCTCTCACTCTGGTAAGAGGGGAGGATGAACCAGCAAGATTGGACCTTGTGTTCACCCTGGGCAGTTCAGACATTGAGGACATCATATATGAGAGTCCCCTAGGAGCTAGTGACCACGTGGTTCTGTGCTTTGAATGCATAGTAGAATTGCAAGTGGAGAGAGTAACAGGAGTTGAATGGGAAAAGCCTGACTATAAAAGAGGGAACTACATAGGGTTGAGGAACTTCCTGCAGGAGGTTCCGTGGGACAGAGAACTGGCAGGAAAGCCAGTAAATGAAATGATGGAATATGTAACAACAAAATGCAAGGAGGCAGTGTGTGTGTGTGTGTGTGTGTGTGTGTGTGTGTGTGTGTGTGTGTGTGTGTGTGTGTGTGTGTGTGTGTGTGTGTGTGTGTGTGTGTGTGTGTGTGTGTTGTGTTGTGTGTGTGTGTGTGTATGTGTGTTTGCGTGTGTGTGTGTGTGTGTGTGTGTGTGTGTGTGTGTGTGTGTGTGTGTATGTGTATATGTGTGTGTGTGTGTGTGTGTGTGTGTGTGTGTGTGTGTGTGTGTGTGTGTGTGTGTGTATGTGTGTGGGCGTGAACCTCACACAAAATTCGTCCATATTTTCCCTCAGAATCAAGCTGGTAACACACATATTCTCAACATGACAGGTGTTTAACACACATTGCGTCAGAGACTGTCACAAAATGGTGGACGGAAGCTGGCAAGACAGTGCAGGAGGTAGGAGGAGGGAGGGGATTGGTACAGGGGGGTTACCAGGAGTCATCTGGGACCGGGGGCTCCAGAGTCCCTGGTGCCGGGTCTCCACGAGTCACCATAATGACCGCAAAGCAACCGCACTCTGACGTCAAAGCTGCGAACACAGTGTTATTTACCATGATCTCTGCTCACGCCAACCTGGGAAGGTGCTCTCTCACCCCCCCCCCTCCCCCACCCAAACTCTCATTCTCAACTCCCCTTCCTCCTTCTCTTCCTCTTCTTCTTTTTCTTGTTCTTGTTCATAGTCATGGTCATCATCATCATCGTCATCATCATCATCATCATCATCATCATCATCATCATCATCATCATCATCGTCATCATCATCATCATCTTCTTCCCTTGTTCGTCTTCCACTTCTCTTTCTTTTTCCATTTCTCTTTTTGTTTCTTTACAACTTTATTTTCTTTTCTAGTTTTCTTCCTCTTCCTTTTTTTTCATTTTCTCTTCAACTTTTCCTTCCTCTTCCTGCTCTTCTTTTACATCTTCCTCTTCTTTCTGTCTGTCTCTCTGTTTACCTCTTCCTCTTCTTTCTCTCTCTCTCTCTCTCTCTCTCTCTCTCTCTCTCTCTCTCTCTCTCTCTCATTACACAAGGATTCTCAACAATCACAGCTGAGAGTTACTTTCGAATATTTTTACAAAAGCTGAAAACTTTTATCACACCTCACCCCAACTTTTGTTTTCTTTCTCACATTCCTCCTGTCGGAGCTGGTGGCAGTGTAGGTGCTAGTGTAGGTGGTAGTGTAGGTGGTAGTGTAGGTGGTAGTGTAGGTGGTAGTGTAGGTGGTAGTGTAGGTGGTAGTGTAGGTGGCAGTGTAGGTGGTAGTGTAGGTGGTAGTGTAGGTGGTAGTGTAGGTGGTAGTGTAGGTGGTAGTGTAGGTGGTAGTGTAGGTGGTAGTGTAGGTGGTAGTGTAGGTGGTAGTGTAGGTGGTAGTGTAGGTGGTAGTGTAGGTGGTAGTGTAGGTGGTAGTGTAGGCAGTAGTGTAGGTGGTAGTGTAGGTGGTAATGTAGGTGGTAGTGTAGGTGGTAGTGTAGGTGGTAGTGTAGGTGGTAGTGTAGGTGGTAGTGTAGGTGGTAGTGTAGGTGGTAGTGTAGGTGGTAGTGTAGGTGGTAGTGTAGGCAGTAGTGTAGGTGGTAGTGTAGGTGGTAATGTAGGTGGTAGTGTAGGTGGTAGTGTAGGTGGTAGTGTAGGTGGTAGTGTAGGCGGTAGTGTAGGCGGTAGTGTAGGTGGTAGTGTAGGTGGTAGTGTAGGTGGTAGTGTAGGTGGTAGTGTAGGTGGTAGTGTAGGTGGTAGTGTAGGCGGTAGTGTAGGCGGTAGTGTAGGTGGTAGTGTAGGTGGTAGTGTAGGTGGTAGTGTAGGTGGTAGTGTAGGTGGTAGTGTAGGTGGTAGTGTAGGTGGTAGTGTAGGTGGTAATGTAGGTGGTAGTGTAGGTGGTAGTGTAGGTGGTAGTGTAGGTGGTAGTGTAGGCGGTAGTGTAGGCGGTAGTGTAGGTGGTAGTGTAGGTGGTAGTGTAGGTGGTAGTGTAGGTGGTAGTGTAGGTGGTAGTGTAGGTTGTAGTGTAGGTGGTAGTGTAGGCGGTAGTGTAGGTGGTAGTGTAGGTGGTAGTGTAGGTGGTAGTGTAGGTGGTAGTGTAGGTGGTAGTGTAGGCGGTAGTGTAGGTGGTAGTGTAGGTTGTAGTGTAGGTGGTAGTGTAGGCGGTAGTGTAGGTGGTAGTGTAGGTGGTAGTGTAGGTGGTAGTGTAGGTGGTAGTGTAGGTGGTAGTGTAGGCGGTAGTGTAGGCGGTAGTGTAGGCGGTAGTGTAGGTGGTAGTGTAGGTGGTAGTGTAGGTGGTAGTGTAGGTGGTAGTGTAGGTGGTAGTGTAGGCGGTAGTGTAGGCGGTAGTGTAGGTGGTAGTGTAGGTGGTAGTGTAGATGGTAGTGTAGGTGGTAGTGTAGGTGGCAGTGTAGGTGGTAATGTAGGTGGCAGTGTAGGTGGTAGTGTAGGTGGCAGTGTAGGTGGTAGTGTAGGTGGCAGTGTAGGTGGCAGTGTAGGTGGTAGTGTAGGTGGTAGTGTAGGTGGTAGTGTAGGTGGTATTGTAGGTGGTAGTGTAGGTGGTAGTGTAGATGGTAGTGTAGGTGGTAGTGTAGGTAGCAGTGTAGGTGGCAGTGTAGGTGGTAGTGTAGGTGGTAGTGTAGGTGGTAGTGTAGGTGGTAGTGTAGGTGGTAGTGTAGGTGGTAGTGTAGGTGGTAGTGTAGATGGCAGTGTAGGTGGCAGTGTAGGTGGTAGTGTAGGTGGTAGTGTAGGTGGTAGTGTAGGTGGTAGTGTAGATGGTAGTGTAGGTGGTAGTGTAGGTGGCAGTGTAGGTGGCAGTGTAGGTGGTAGTGTAGATGGTAGTGTAGGTGGTAGTGTAGGTGGCAGTGTAGGTGGCAGTGTAGGTGGCAGTGTAGGTGGCAGTGTAGGTGGCAGTGTAGGTGGCAGTGTAGGTGGTAGTGTAGGTGGTAGTGTAGGTGGTAGTGTAGGTGGTAGTGTAGGTGGTAGTGTAGGTGCCAGTGTAGGTGGCAGTGTAGGTGGTAGTGTAGGTGGTAGTGTAGGTGGTAGTGTAGGTGGTAGTGTTGTTGGCAGTGTTGTTGGCAGTGTAGGTGGTAGTGTAGGTGGTAGTGTAGGTGGCAGTGAAGGTGGCAGTGTAGGTGGCAGTGTAGGTGGTAGTGTAGGTGGTAGTGTAGGTGGTAGTGTAGGCGGTAGTGTAGGTGGTATGTAGGTGGTAGTGTAGGTGGTAGTGTAGGTGGTAGTGTAGGTGGTAGTGTAGGTGGTAGTGGATGTGGTAGTGTAGGTGGTAGTGTAGGTGGCAGTGTAGGTGGTAGTGTAGGTGGTAGTGTAGATGGCAGTTTAGGTGGTAGTGTAGGTGGTAGTGAAGGTGGTAGTGTAGGTGATAGTGTAGGTGGTAGTGTAGGTGGTAGTGAAGGTGGTAGTGTTGGTGGCAATGTAGGTGGTAGTGTAGGTGGTAGTGTAGGTGGTAGTGTAGGTGGTAGTGTAGGTGGTAGTGTAGGTGACAGTGTAGGTATTAGTGTGGGGTGGTAGTGTAGGTGGTAGTGTAGGTGACAGTGTAGGTGACAGTGTAGGTGACAGTGTAAATGACAGTGTAAGTGGTAGTGTAGGTGACAGTGTAGGTGGTAGTGTAGGCGGTAGTGTAGATGACAGTGTACGTGAGTGTAGGTGGTAGTGTAGGTGGCAGTGTAGGTGGCAGTGTAGGTGGTAGTGTAGGTGGCAGTGCAGATAACAGTGTAGGTGGTATAGGTGTCAGTATATGTTGCAGTATAGGTAGCAGCGTAGGTGGCAGTATAGGTAGTAGTGTAAGTGACAGTGTAGGTGGTAATGTAGGTAGTATTGTAGGTGGCAGTGTAGGTGGTAGTATAGGTAGCAGTATAGGTAGCAGTATAAATGACAGTGTAGGCGGCAGTATACGCAGCAGTGTAGGTGACAGTGTAGGTGGCAGTGTAGGTGGTAGTGTAGGTGACAGTGTAGGTGGTAGTGTAGGTGGTAGTGTAGGTGACAATGTAGGTAGTAGTGTGGGGTGGTAGTGTGGGAAGGTAGTGTGGGATGGTAGTGTGGGATGGTAGTGTAGGTGACAGTGTAGGTGACAGTGTATTTTACAGTGTAAGTGGTAGTGTAGGTGAAAGTGTAGGTAGCAGTGTAGGTGGCAGTGCAGATGGCAGTTTAGGCGGTATAGGTGGCAGTATAGGGTGCCGTATAGATAGAAGTGTAGGTGGCAGTATAGGTAGCAGCGTAGGTGAGTGTAGGTGGTAGTGTAGGTGATAGTGTAGGTGGCAGTGTAGGTGGTAGTGCAGGTGGTAGTGTAGGTAGCAGTGCAGATGGTAGTGTAGGTGACAGTGTAGCTGGTAGTGTAGGTGACAGTATAGGTAGCAGTATAAGTGGCAGTGTAGGTGGCAGTATAGGTAGCAGTGTAGGTGACAGTGTAGGTGGCAGTGTAGGTGGTAGTGTAGGTGGTAGTGTAGGTAGCAGTGCAGATGGTAGTGTAGGTGACAGTATAGCTGGTAGTGTAGGTGACAATGTAGGTGGTAGTGTAGGTGAGTGTAGGTGGTAGTGTAGGTGACAGTGCAGTTGATAGTGTAGGGGAACATGTAGGTGGTAGTGTAGGTGACAGTGCAGCTGGTAGTGTAGGTGACAGTGTAGGTGACAGTATAGATAGCAGTATAGGTGGCAGTCTAGGTGACAGTGTAAGTGGCACTGTAGCTGTTAGTGTAGGTGAATGTAGGTGGTAGTGTAGGTGACAGTGTAGGTGGTAGTTTAGGTAGTAGTGTAGGTAGCAGTGTAGGTGGCAGTGTAGTTGGTAGTGTAAGTGAGTGTAGGTGACAGTGTAGCTGGTAGTGTAGGTGACAGTATAGGTAGCAGTATAGATGGCAGTGTAAGTGGCAGTGTAGGTGGCACTGTAGCTGTTAGTGTAGGTGAATGTAGGTGGTAGTGTAGGTGACAGTGTAGCTGGTAGTGTAGGTGACAGTATAGGTAGCAGTAGAGATGGCAGTGTAGGTGGCAGTGAAAGCACAATCTACGTCTAGGGGTGCCCTCAGACATAGATACAAGGTTCTTGGCACTGGAGATGCCATTTACTTCCTTGGATCATACTTCGCTGCCTCTTCCGCCCCCCCCCTCCCCCACACACAATTCCACGGTAGCTACATGACCCCCCACGCTTTTAACGCTTCTAAATGTAATAATATGACTGTAATGCAGGGACTGGGGGAGGGTCGAGGCACCACCCATTGTTCATCTTTTTAATTACGGTCACTCTAAATACATGGCCTCATGGGTCCAATCATATCTATTCTGAAGATTGTTTTTTTTTCCTTTATTCTCTCTCTACCATTTTGTCGTGCAGTTTGTTCCACTTTCTGACTACCCTCAGACACCTGTTTCTTCCACTTTCTGACTACCCTCAGACACCTGTTTGTTCCACTTTATAACTACCCTCAGACACCTGTTTGTTCCACTTTCTGACTACCCTCAGACACCTGTTTCTTCCACTTTCTGACTACCCTCCCACACCGGTTTGTTCCACTTTATAACTACCTTCAGACACCGGTATATCATCCAGTTGTTTTCTAATTTCTGACTACCCTCAGACGACACTTCCTCATTCGGTTTATTTTACTTTCTGATTACCCTCAGTATTTACTCTTGTTGTTAGTGTTACATGGTTCACGTTCAGGTATAGTAGGACTCTCTCTCGCTATTTTAAGTCGTTTACGTATTTCACAAATGCTACCACATTACTGTTGGTCACAATGCCGAGAAACTGAAGAATAAGACACATGTGCATCATCTGAGTATCCTTATTCCTGAAACGTTTCGCCTGCATATTATCATATATGCCTGTTCTCTACTGATGAAGCTTGCTGTACATGCGAAACATTTAAACATTCATGTTTCATTTTCTTCAGAAAGAGTACCTGTCCCGACACCCCATCGTCATTTTCTGTCTTCCCAGCCCAGATACATAAGAGGTTATGTCGTCACGACATAACCTCTTATGTAGTAACCGTATCAAATACTTTCTTGCAGTCCAGAAAAATTGCAGCCCAATCCCTCCCTCGTTTTCCTCAATATCTGTTACCCAGTCATATAACTACAGTAATTTTTTGAGACGGGATTTATCTCCCCTAAACCCGTGCTGGTAGATTACCTAGGATGACCTTTTTTCTGGGTTATTCTGGGTAATCTACACATATGCTGCTATGTATGATAATTTATGTAACTGTATTTATCTGTACCTGAATACACTTACTTATTTATTCATTATTGCATGTAGATAAATGGTTCAGAGAACCGATGGACTGATCACATCGACTCCAGGCTGAGGGACTGACTACCTCAAACTCCTTCCGATCTTCAACCATTCTTCTCCGTATTGGACTGAGGAAGCCATTGGTTGGAGAAACGTTTCCACAGTAAAAATACCCAAGTGTTGCACAAGTGTCTAATTCATCATTATTAAGTGCCTTTCTAGCTCTTCCACTACTATCTTATTTTCTCAGCATATCTTAGTGTTCATATATGTGATACCTGATTCTAGTTCAGTGTTGTCTGTACATCTCCTTTACAGAATATTGGAATGACATTTGCAGTGTTCCGCTTTCCCTTAATGTGCCATCCACTTGTAGATTTTTGCTAGCGGTTCACACAGTGTTTCTACTGCTTTAGTAAGTTGAGCTTCTTTAGTGAATTGAGCTTCTTTAGTGAGTTAAAATCCGTGGTGTCCTTATTGTGTTGAACTTACAGGCTTCCTCACTGTGTTGAACCCCTTGAGTTTCCTTACTGTGTTGAACCCCAGGCTTCCTCATTGTGTTGAACCCCTTAGGTTTTCTCAATGTGTTGAACCCCAAAGCTTCCTCACTGTGTTGAACCCTCAGGCTTCCTCACTGTGTTGAACTCTCAGGCTTCCTCACTGTGTTGAACCCTCAGGCTTCCTCACTGTGTTTAACCTCCAAGTTTCCTCACTGTGTTGAACCCTCAGGCTTCCTCATTGTGTTAAACCCACAGGTTTCCTCACTGTGTTGAACCCTCAGGCTTCCACACCGTGCTCAACCCCTGAGGCTTCCTCACTATGTTGATCTCTGCTTGCGTCACATTCAACATTTCTAACATTTATTCTGCATGGCTATATCGGTAACATTAGTATTATTAAGTGTTTCACAACCATCAGTTTTGCATTAAATTTCATTCTCGGAAAATGTGAAGTCACGTTCATTATTGTAATGTGCTTGATGATATAAATAAATATATACCGAGCGGTATATTCCTCAAAAGATACCCGAGATTTTTTCTTTAATCCTTAACTCGTTAAATATTATAGTTGGTCGTTAGAAATAGAAGTATGATATGACTTTATGATTATATATATATATATATATATATATATATATATATATATATATATATATATATATATATATATATATATATATATATATATATATATATATATATATATATATATATATATATATATATATATATATATATATATATATATATATATATATATATATATATATATATATATATATATAATATATATTTCGACATGTTTCCTTACACCTGTTGGTCCTGGTCACGTACCAGTAACTACGTTCCTGGGTGTTAGTTGACTGTTGTGGGTCGCATCCCGGGAAGGGTGTTAGCATGCAGTAGATCGGGCTAGGCTTTGAAATGAACTCAGGGAGGAAAACAGCTATTAGCCTGGAAAATCAGCTGTGTAAATATAAAGAAATGCAGTCCTAACGGCCCTCGTTTAGCCGATAGACTTAAATCCCGATAAATAAGCCTACCATCTCTTGATATAACAAAAATAGTATTAAATCAATATGCCCGGTATTTTTGCATTACAAATTCCATTATAAATATTACTCTTTGATGTGTGTGTGTGTGTGTGTGTGTGTGTGTGTGTGTGTGTGTGTGTGTGTGTGTGTGTGTGTGTGTGTGTGTGTGTGTGTGTGTGTGTGTGTGTGTGTGTGTGTGTGTGTGTGTGTGTGTGTGTGTGTGTGTGTGTGTGTGTGTGTGTGTGTATCTTTAAATATTTATTTGATGGGAAATTATTATCATTATCTTCATGGGAAGCGCTAATCCCGTAAAGGTCATGCAGCGCCTGGGGAATGGAAAGTAAACAGGTTCGATCTCAGGACGGGTAGGGTAGCTCCAACTTCTTACATCAAGAGACCTTCACCCGCATCAAAATCTTCAAGGGAGGGGGGGGGGTGAATTTAGTTAATGTTATTATTGTTTCCGTAAACTACAGTGGTTTAACAATATTAGTAGAATAAACACTCTGACTGTGATAAATCCAAACATGTCACTTTGATCTCTGGCTCATGTCAGGTCATGTCACAGAACATGTCATCTTAGTCTCCTCTCTAGTACCTTAACCACAATTATTCTCCTTGACATTTTGCATTCTCTTCAGATCAGCCAAATCAGATTCACATTAGTGGGATATATTTATATTTTTTAATATTTATTTAAAATATTGCAATTCCATACTGTATACGATAAATACTATCACCCATAACAATAAGGCTATTATCAAATAAACTTTTAAAAAAAATGACTGGGGAGAGAGGACAGGTCACAGTCCACATTTTTATGATCAAATAAAAAATATATTGGTTTGCAAGTACGCTAACGAAGTGTAAACCAAATGTAAATATTGGTTGGTTCATGAGGGTTTAAAGCCTCTTGACTTCTCGTGGGTCATTAAGGCTGCATGTCACCCGTTCACCACCAGTCAAAAATACGTTAATGCCTGAAATAATGATTAACGCAATCTCTGAGGATATATACACATACATGCATCCACTTCTCGGTGCATATGTATGCTTTGATATATATTGGGATTAGCGTAGGAGAGCTGCTTTGAGAATTCCGAAAACCAGGAATGCACTCACCTGACGTTTGATTCTGTCTTAAACAGTCTGTACTTCCCAGGTCTGCATGCAAGGAAAAAGAATCACACGAGTTAGGGGAAGTTTTCACTCATAAGTAGAACGTAACATTTACTCTTCCTGTCAGACTATATGAATCAGACTTGCGTATTTAAATACAAATGTTATTATAGAGAAAAAAAATAAAGAACACTGAAACACATTACTCAGTCATATTAGCATGAGTTCAAACAATCATGACAAATGTAATTAACATGTTAAACTTCAGAAAAATATTATGTCAAAAAATAATCACTACTAATATTAATTTTTAAAGGGGTGGACTGGTAAGCCAGCGGACGGCGTCGGGCAGATGACCAAAAGCTCCCGTGACGGGTCATCATATGACAAAGACCCACGTCAGGAAGCACTTGTCCTGTCTCCTGACGAATCTTGCCTAATCTGACCTGTCATAACATGCTTGGTATATTCTGTTGAGTATATCACTCTTGAAGAAAAAAAGTCATATTATCGTAGCTGGAACAATTTACAAGTAGTCCGCACTTTTGAGAGGAAACGTATATAAACTTTTCGGTCACAACTGACCCAGAACAAGCAGAGAAGACCAGAAGACAAGTCGGGAAGAGGAAAGAAAGTTGTATCGGAATTAGCAGTGGTAAAAGTTATTGTACTGGAATTAGCAATGGTAAAAGTTCTTGAACTTATTAGTAATGGTAAAAGTAATAATAAACGAAGTAGTGATGGTAATAGTAGCAGAGGTATTTAAAGGAGAAGCACTGAGAGTAGAAACAGCAGCAGTAATAATAATAAAATTAGCAAAAAAGGTTGTCGTAGAAGCAGTAATGTATGCAATGAGAGCAAAAGTGCATTAGCACTTGGAGGTCTCAGTATACATGCACTTAGAGATTACCTTAGTACCAAGAGGCCTATATTATGAATAAGTATTCTTGATTGGTGGTGAACAAGTTACAAGCACCCTTAATGAGCCTCGTATCGTCGATAAGCTTTAAACCCAATTAATCAAAGATTAATACACAAAGTATATACACAGAGAAACGTATGTCCCTCATATACGTTGACAGTTTACTGAGGAAAACACCTCTCGGTTTATATAATTATATAGCCTGGTTAGTTGGTTAAATGAATTTATAGGTCATTTTAAGGATTTAAGTATCATTGATTATTTATTATTAAAGATTAGCCGGTATTCTCCCGGCCCGGGCCTTTTCCAAGTGGTGGCCCGGCCTTGGCTCCCTCTTTAGTGAGTGTCTGAGACCTAAGTCTCCCATGGGAGGAGGCACAAGTACCTCCTCATCTTTGGGACTAACTGTCCCCAGGCCTAGACACAAGCTAGGCCTCTCTGGTCTGCCATCCCCACCACAAGGGGGCAAATGGGAATGACAGTCTTATGAGCTAAAGGCTCGGGCTCAGGCACCTACCCTACCCTAGAAAGGCTGGGCATGGTGTCGATCAAGTATATAGTGGTATAAAGGTTATATGCAGCCTTAATCGTGCAGTTGATAGGCTTCACATCATTTATGTAAATAATATCTGAAAGCACCAGGTCGAAGCTTGGGTATGCCTTCACAACAATGACTAATTACACTAGGTAAAACAAGGACTAACAGACAGGTTGAATGAGGCAAACGACAATGTAACGAATGAAGTACAAGTAATGAAGAGTTCTCAACAACTCACCCAGAAAACACTACAAGAGAGAGTTAGCTGTTGTTATAAAATAAACAGCCGAGACAGACAAAGATTTAATGAAGAATACAGTCGATGCAGAGAAGCAGATAATGGATTTGGAGGCGTATAAAGGGAAATTACAAGATACTTAAGCAGGAATAAGAAAGCAAAAGAAAAAACATGATGAATAGATGTAACTAACATATATCACAGAAAAAGTCAACCAACACATCTGAAATGCAGACAATGGAAATACAGAATAATAAAGCTTAAATAAAAGATAATTTGCAAAAAATGGAACAATAGCTTTTATTAACTAAAGAAATTACTGCTAGGACTAACATTATTAGTATTGAAAAAAATAGATATTATAATTCTGAGCTGTTAAGGCTGTGTATACGGAAAACACTGCTATTGTTGGTGGCTGTGTTAAGAACGAAATTATGATAGAAAAACAGTCGAGGGGGGAAGAAATATAACTTTAATGCTTTGACAAACTGCTACAAGATCGTCAGTGGAGGGATGGAGGAGAAAAAGAAAATATGAGAATGATAAAAATAATAACCACTGAAAATGGCCATTGCAGGTTAAGCAATGGAAGAATTGCTAAGGGAAGATAAGACTGTTAAGAAATTGGAAACTGAATATCAATGTGACAAGATATTTCAAAAGAGGACAGGGTAATAATAAATAAATTTATAAACACTGATAAGAGGTTAAATGAGAATAGAAATGACGAATATAAAAACAAATCCATGGAGGAAGTTCATTCCAACCTGCAAATAAAGTTAAAAAAGAAAAAGACTGAAACCAATTAAAATATAAAAAGGAATCATTGAGAAAAACATTAGTAAATTTTTCATATAACATTGATGGACTAATTTAAAAAAAAATAAAAAGCAAGAGGTGAGGGACATTGTACGTGGAAAAGAAATCTGATAGTTTCAACGGAAACTAAACTGGAAAAGTATATATTAAGTGAGGTTGTAGTTGATAGTAACTATTAGGTATGGAGAAGAGACAGAGTGAGCTAGAACAGAGGGAGCAGTGGCAAAAATAGGGAGGGGGGGGGGGCCAATGAAGGCTTCAGAAATTCAAGTCAAAAACACACGTATGTTGAAATTTTAGTGGTAGGAATCCAAAACAAAGGTGGAAAATTTAAGATGTCAGTGCATATAACTCACTATGTAATAAGACATGGGAGAGAGTATAATCTGATAAGGTAATTGAAGGACTAGTCATCACTGATAAGCCTCTACATAGAGTGAAAAGTTGTCTCAATAAAAGTTTGTTCTGCAAACTTTTATTGAGATGGCCAGTACTCCATCTAGAATCACATCGTAAAATTATCGTTATATGATGCCAGTGACAACATTAGGTACATTGTATGCTGGTGCATAAATATGGGTGACGAGCGCTTCTCACAGGTTTCTAAAGTCAAGAACTGTGGAACAGCGTTGGACCTGCTATGTGCCAGGACCACGAATCGAGTCCCTGTCCATTCGTCTGTTTATTTTCACAGTTCATCAAGCAATAAAGCGAAAAGGCAGAAATATAAACAAAAATGTAAAACCTCGTGTGTTTAACATCTTTATTGTGAACAGGACACAATTGTCGGGAAGAAAATTAAACAGACAAAATATTGAAACCTATTGCAACAGAACGTTGTCAGATTTGACCACAATAGTGTCAAATGAGCTAAATATTAGCAGACTAGATTTGTGTTTCCTTGAAAAGCTAATTAGTAGCGAATTGGAACCATCCTACGTTTTACATTCCCAGCCCATTAAAAAATACGTCACAGTTGCACAGTTAAGAGCACTATCCATGCGTACCTGCCCAACCAGGACTCAGACCTAGCAGTTACAGGTCCCTAGCCAGTGCTGGGGAGAAGAGGTGCAAGAGGGAGAGCTGCCTCCCTAGAATTTTGAAGCAAAAAAAAAAATGCCAATATATGTAAATATAAATTAGGAAATATTGACTATTTTATCATAAGGTCAACCTATAGGCGTAGATCCTAACTTTCTGTTAACTGGTGTCCTATTTTAGGTGTAGCCTTCCCTGCTTGCCTCTTAAGAAGTTGCTCAGGCTATGACCTGAGTGTGAGCTGGGCTGCCCTTCGCTGACGTTCAGCTCAACAGATAATGTCTGAATCCAGGTACCTGGCATTTTACACTTGAGGGCGGAGTCTACATAGTATTTACAAACTTTTGCTGATGAAAATAGTGTTATAGCTGCGCACAAATACATCACTCATTACTTACAAGATACAGCGATTAAAAAAGAAAACATATACCGCCCTGTATCTTAGCCACCACCATGAGTGCAGTTGTCACAATTTCTCTTAAACACCGAGCAATGTGATAGGTTTTTTTGAACTGCAACTCAAGATGAAACTAAGAATTCAGATAAGACAGCACATAACCATATGATAAATTGACAATAAAATGCTACATGCCATTACTTAATTTGTATATATTTTTCTTTTTTTGCCGTCATGATACAAGCTAAAAAGTGTCATTACAAATAATTTGACTTAACACATGAAACCCAAAAGCGTATAATGAGATGAGAAATAATTAAAACAGTAATATATCCCCCGTGTGTGTGTGTTAAGAAGTGTGGCCCAAGATAATAGAAAAAACAATAAATAAAATGTGTCAAGGAGCCAAGTAACAGTGCTATTATAGTTTGGGTTAGCACTGTTACATAGAAAATGATATTAAGCGAACATTCTCTCAACTCTAACAGAGGAGAAACTAAACCATTTGTAGTGCCTTTGATGTTGAAATAATAGTCATTAAGATGGAACATATTGACGCTAATCCGACTTAGGAACAAAACTCTACATATCTTAAGGGATGACTGTGTGTAAATGGTCTGAATCTCAAGTTTTAACTGTCAGAGAAGTGTAAAAACTGAAGCACAATAAGTGTCCAGGGTAGATGGTGGATAAAGAATGTGAGGAATTAAGTTACTGAATGATGCTAATGATTTATGAACCAATTCATAAGAGAGTTGAGGGGTGGATGTTGGTGTAGCGAGGATGTGCTGGCAACATCTACTCCACAAGCTGGTCACCCGACCTGGAGGTGGGGGCGCTGCTGGTGTCGACGTCGGCAGCAGCGTGGGTAGTATCGTCAGGTCCCTCCTGCCCGGCCTCTGCTGTGGTGGAGGTAGCCGGGGCGTCTCTAACTTCTGTTCCTAGAAAATCATGCAAATGAGTAGTGCATTTACAGTTAAGGGAACAGGTCTGGGAAAGTTTCGTAAGGAAGAAGCGAAGTACAGCCTGGGAAGATTTAAAACACAATAGGATTAGGAATTATGGTCACTAGTTAAAATATGAGGAAAGGGGGATATTCTTTATAGTTCTAAAAAAAAAGAGTGCGACTTTTAGCACTCTTAAAATCTGGGGTAGGAGTGTATCAAATACAATTACACTCGAGAGGTATACTTTTCTCTAGAAAAAATGAATAAAGCATGCTTCTTGTGTAGTTTGTTTAGTGTTGTGTAAAAGATTCGAGATTTAGCCGCATATAGTCATTAATTTATTTAAAGTGAGTATTCTCTGTTAACTCAGTCTTTAGACTCGATACTGTCAGCCATTTCTGAATGATTCTTGCCGCTCAACAACACCTGTCATCAACTCACATAGAAAAACCTTAATAACATTTTATTTTACAAGAATGAATTTTCTGCTTGACTCTTGTCCATGTAAAGCCTTGCATGTCATTGTTAAATAACGCGTATTCTGTCAAGGATTTACTCAAACTTTTTAATGGCAATTTTATGCTACTTTGTCTTTGCTACGGACCTTAAGCTTTTGTAAGCGTCATTTCCAAGTATCCTGAACAGCAAAATTGTATACTGGTAGAACATTTATAGCTAGGTTGTATTTTGAACACCATTTTTAATATTAAATAAATGAAACATCGGCAAATTCACAAAACAGAGGTAAATGCGTAAGGATTTAGTTGGTTTAAAGTCTCTATATCACATGATTACCAATCAGAAATAATTCCTAAAACAGTAATTTAAAAAAATCTGCGTATATACACGAAGAGCTACGCACCTCTCGGTGCAAATTTGCTCTTTCTAGTTTTAAACAACTAAAGCCTATTATTATCTTGTAAAGAACAGCAATTAATATATAGTTAAATAGCTAGTGCTGATTTTATTTCTGGTATTTTTTTAACGCGTCGGCCGGCCATCTTCCACCCAGGTATGGTGATCCGAAAAAAGAGGAAACACATTCACTGTCATTCATTTAATCTCTGATTTTCCAGAAGCGTGAAGACATCACAGTTCTGACAGTACTCTAAACCGCAACATACCCGCCCTTATCTACTTCCAGTTCGCTAATCCGGCCAACCAATTTTCCTGCATCCCTTATGAAATGTTACCGTGCTCACTCTCCAACAGCACGTCAAGTCATTTAATAATCGTAGTAAGTTATTCTCGGAATATATAACTCAAAATTATTAATTTTAAATTCTTAAACATTTCTAATCCAGTCTTATTGTAAGCTTAAGCAAAATTAATTTATAACGGTTGATTTTTCCGTTTTTGTTTCTTTTACAAATATATTCCGAATGAGAATTTCGACTGACAAAGAAAACAACTGTACGTCACTTGATTTATAATCAACAATATATTTAAAAATTCAACAAAGTAGATTAGTTATCAAGAGAGTCATCTCTGGTTTTAATCCACTATGAATGACACGATCTTGCAACTATTGTATATTTGGCATAATCAACCCACACAATGTATCACGGTGTTTGTGATGGTATAATGTTGTTGACAGGTAATTGATGCGATTGTAGACAAATTATTATTATTATTATTATAATCAAAAAGAAGCGCTAAGCCACAAGGACTATCCAGATTGTAGACAAAGTATTTATTTATACTGAAGGCCGGAAACTCACCTACCTGTTGTACGTGATCAATGGAAAGGCATTAGCGAAAAAAAAATATATTATTGTATATTGCAGGTTCAGATATATCCATATTTGAAAAATATTCTACTTATTAGCACAGTATGTGATAGTTGTGATTATTAAGTTCTGGGTAAACATGTGAATTATAGATAAATTGTAATCCAAAATATAAATGTTAAAAAAAATTATGGGACCTAAGTGTTGAGATAACGAATTTAATACCACAAGGTTCAACATCTAGGCTGACTTGTGGATCTATGCAGGATCAAAACCTCTTGTTCCTAGAGTAACCATAGAGTAGTACTGTTTATACCTACTGACGTTTTTATTCACATTTCAGCTAATATTTATGACTCTGAACAACAAGTCTGATGAACATATTAACAGCATCAGAGTGTATAGACAGTATGTCTCTGTGTGATGCAGGTATTTACTCATATATCCTGGAATCATATAGCTTGATCTGCACTTGTATTGAATTATGAACATTTGAATCACAGGAAACAGAGAGCGTCACATAACACCTGTCTTAAGTCTAGCATATAAACGCAGTCTGGTTTATAAACGCAGTCTGGTTTATAAACGCAGACCGTACTAAGATTATAATTATATTTCGTGCGAGATTCCAAGACATATCGTTGAAAAATATCAGATATTTATAACTGTTTCTAAATACGGTTGGTATCTCCCATTACTTATTTGTTCCTGTCTACACATGTTTGTATATATGACTTTTGAACAAGCAAGTATCGTAGTCCATAGTGAAAGTTATATGAAGTAAAATACATAGAGGATAAAGCACTAGTTTAATTAAGTCATTGATTTATGTATGAGTGAAGGGTGATAGTGGTGGCGTAAATATGTCATGTACAATGGAATGTAAAAAAAAAAAATCCGGAATTAACGTACAGTGATTATGAGTTACAAAATATTGGAGAGGTTGGATTCACAATAGGACGAGATTCTTGGGCTACTAAAAGGGAATTAAAAAAAAAAATAGGATGGAAAATTATGTAAATCCACTTTTTATATTAAAAAGTTATTTGAAGAAAAATATCAGATCATGAAATCACTGTTAGGATAAGTGATCATGCCTAGGCTATTAGAAAACTATTTTTAAATGGGATATGCGAACCAGGGAAAGACATGTTAAGTCTTGATTATGTCGGTCAGAGACGTATAACTGGTGGATAAATCTCAAGGAGTCACATAGAAGACCACTGTAAACATTAGTGTCGATTAGGTCAAAAAATGTTTAGACAGAAATATAACTGAAGGGTAAAAAACATTTTACCAGTGGTAGGAATGTAACTCAATAAGAGACTCACTTCAATGACAGACATGAAACGGAAGAACAATATATGGTAATCTGAAGTGATTCACTCATGCAATTCAAGTCTAAAATCTTGTCAGTAACTAGGAAGTGGAACTGAAGAATTATTTTTTTTTCACATACATGAAACTCAACAATGGACTGAACTTAGACACAAACTTAATAAAATAGCGTGAGCTCTCTCTCATATGAAACTTAAGAAGACATTAGTCTCAGTAATATACACATGGAACTGAAATAAAGTAGGTTACTGATCTCGAACAATAATAAAAGAGACCACTTTCAAAAGATATTCAAGAAATAAGGAAAAAGACTTATATAATGTGACAAGTAATGAACAAACCAAGGAATACATACCCACAAGAGATCCGTAGAAAGACGAACTATCTACTGCATCTACTCGGCTAAAACAAAGCAACAAAAGATTGCTAAAACATGCGGTCCACTTACATTTTTTCTCTCTATTGTTAAGTATATAAATCATGTCAAATTAAACCAAACTGAAAAGAACATGTGTACTACATATAAATCAACAACAAACAACAATACTGGAGATGGCACATCGACAGCGGGTTGGCATTCAGATAATTTATCAAGGAATGTTTTATTTTCTGGTTTTGCACATATACAAACTTCCAATGGATGTAATTCTCCCTATTTTATCCTTATTACAAGAGGAAACTTAATTTTAAATAAATGAAAACAGCTTATTTATGTCTTACTATATGATAGCCAATATGATGGGATTCTTGAAGTCTTTTGTCTAGTTGCAGATGGCAGTGGTTGCGTCAAGGCTCACACAGTAAGTCACAGGTCCTTGTCTCTTGTCACTCTAGTAACTTCATACACATTCGTTTAGTTACGACTAAACTCACGCCTGATCTGGAGGCTTCAGATTGCTTTAATGACGTATGTCGTACAAGAGATTTTGCTTTAACTGGCGACAATTTTGGATCTTTAAAGCTCCACGAATTGTGTTTACATCCACATCCACTGTAATTACAACGTACCTGATGGCTGCTTCTGTGTTTTATTTGAACGAAAAAATGCTCCTACAGCGAGAATCTTGGAGGTGGCAGATTGCAATTTCCGTTTGGCCTTGCTGGGCTCGCTAGCTACTGGGAGTGAACGAGAATGATGGTTCCCCTTAGAAACTGTCCTCTCACCTATCCGTATTTTACATACATATATGTCAGAGTTAACCACCTAGTCAACACCACGCTCGAAAATGCAAGAGGAAAAAAAGGAGACATTGAAGGGAAAATGAGTTGAAAGTGTTCTGATGACTGATCACTCATTACTCACTGAACTATTTTATGAACAAGGCAGCAGTGACATGAGAGATTGTGGTGCTTTTAATTGGGTTTGATATACAGAGGATATTTTTGAATAGTGTGCAGTCCTTTACCTTGAGATAATACACAAATAACCCGCACTTAGGACGCTGCAACTTACAACGACGTTTCGGTCAAACTTAGAAACTTATGACAAAGAAACTTCGTCGTAAGTTTCGATCTACCAAGTGTGGGTTATCTGTGTATTGTTCCAGCCAAGGTATTGTGACTTTTTATTCTTTACCTTGAAATTCTGAACCTCAAATGATAGTAATGGAGGTGGTCTGCTGATAACACTACCTCAGTACTACCCGTATTGACACTACCGCAGGAGCCATGTATCTTCCTTGTTTCAGTCATGTATACAAGTCCTACAGATGTACTGGGAAAGCGAAAGAATAACTGATGCTTCGGTGAATAAGGAAGTTTAATTAATGTGGGTATGATTCCCAGCTTGTGTCTAGTTTACGAATGGAAGCAGAAAAAAAAAAAAACATCTGAGAAGAAAACTCACACGTTGCAGAGAAAGATATTAATGGAAAAAACATTTCGTTCTGGGTAGAGCTTTATCACGTCACTTTCGGAGACGTTTTTCCATTAAAAATTTGTTCTGCAACGTGTGTCTTGTCTTGGACAATGTGTCACATGGAATCAACATATAAGGTAACTTTCAAGTAAGTTGATGCCACTGAATGGTTCTAAAGTAAAGGAATTAAAGCTATCGCTAACTTCCTTGGCTCAAACCTGATCATCTAGCATTTCTCAGGCACTAGATGACCCTTAACGATTTAGAGCTTACACGAGCAGAGTAATAATACTGACCACAAATCTTGATAATCTACACCAAGAATCTGAACAGTTAATTCACAACGAGGAAAAAACAAAAGTCGGTGGCTCTGGAACTACTACTTTTACCCACACAGATGTCCGTCCCCCTTGGTATTTGGTAAAAAAAAAAAAAAAAAAAAAAAGTGAAAACTTCGGATGAAATTTATTGTAGATAAAATTAAAATTAGTTTCGTAAATTCTGCTGCCATGGTGATGTGT
Organism: Cherax quadricarinatus; assembly: GCF_038502225.1. NCBI lineage: Eukaryota > Metazoa > Arthropoda > Malacostraca > Decapoda > Parastacidae > Cherax > Cherax quadricarinatus. The sequence continues at coordinate 21,098,108 of NC_091327.1, read as the reverse complement.
TCGCTTCCTTGTGGCGAGAAGTATTTTCTACAGCTACTTAATTTAACCAAAGATAAGTAAAACTTTAATTTGCGTTTTTTTAGTGGAAAATCAAGAAAAGAATTTTACTACTGAGATATGAGAATGTATGTAAATAATATATATATATATATATATATATATATATATATATATATATATATATATATATATATATATATATATATATATATATATATATATATATATATACACACACATACATATGAGAAAATTGGCTTTGGCTGAAACAAGGAAATAAAGTCACTAAAAGTACAAGAATTGCAAATAAATAATACACACAACATGCAATAAAAATAAGAGGTCTAGGAGAAGCATGTAACGAGAAGAAAAATTAGTTAAGTAAACTTATTAAAGTGCTGTGTTAAGACCAGTCGAACAAAATGTAAAACAAAGCAAAAACATTGTAACAATGAAACATGAAACGGCGCTTCATTGTGTCTGATTAACTGCCTCTGCCAAATTAGTAATTAGTCGGCATTACCTTGAGGATCACTTTTGAATCCTTAAGAATGTAACTTGGATTAAAACAACAACAAGCTTAATCCAGGTACTTTTTTTGCGAAATCTGACGCGACGGTAAAGTGAACAAATGTCTTAAATTATTGTTTTTCAAACAAGATGTGGTTATAAATAATGTGGTAAAATTGATTATAACATTACTTTGACACTAAGTGGTTATGGCGACCTAATCAAAAAAAATACAATGAAAATTCAAATTGCACCCAAAAAATAATGAAAAAAGTGCACAAAGATTAAAATCAAAGCGAATTAAGAATAACAACACCTAAATAAATGGTTATAATTATAGTCATAATTTTTAAAGGGGTGGAAGGGTAAGCCAGAGGAAGGCCTCGGTCAGATGACCAAAAGCTCCATATGTATATATATTGGTAAATGATTCAAAACCACTTGCTTCGTGGTTTCATTGCTCTCTCTCTCTCTATAATATCGTAAAGTATTCGTCAATCGTAAAACTGGCTAGAAATCAATTTAATAAAAATTGTCTTAAGCCTACCTGCTTGTTACCAAATGTAAATACTTTGTTTACAAAGAACGTTGTAAGTCCATCACAGGTCACAGGTATCCGTGTAGGTGGTCAGGAGCGCCATGTTAGAGCCTCGTATGGCCTCCCTGCTCTCAATTTCACATAATAGGAATGAAAATAAAAGTTAAACTACTGCGGCAAATGCAAATTGCCGCAGTCGTATTCATGAAATTGACTATCATTTGTGTGCCGTCTCAGTTTTTATTTCATGCAAAATGCCATGCAATAAGTGAAAAATATGAGTCGTATTTCTCCCCCAAGATGCAAGTTTGTGGTTAACCTGGAGGAAACACAGACTTGACTCTTGAGGCGTTTTAAAGAGGCTCTTATAACAGCCTTGTTATATGAGGGAAAAGAGCATATCAACGCCACTCCGTTCATCTCAACAAAATTCTCCACTACTATTTAGTTATGACTGCAGATACATATTTAGATTAGAAATCGTATTTCAACCAAATTCGAAAACACTGAAGTGCTTATAGTTCAGTTTAAATATATATATATATATTTTTTTTTTTTTTTTTTTTTTAACAAGTCGGCCGTCTCCCACCGAGGCAGGGTGACCCAAAAAAGAAAGAAAATCCCCAAAAAGAAAATACTTTCATCATCATTCAACACTTTCACCACACTCGCACATTATCACTGTTTTTGCCGAGGTGCTCAGAATACAACAGTCTAGAAGCATACACATATAAAGATACACAACATATCCCTCCAAACTGCCAATATCCCAAACCCCTCCTTTAAAGTGCAGGCATTGTACTTCCCATTTCCAGGACTCAAGTCCGACTATATGAAAATAACCGGTTTCCCTGAATCCCTTCACTAAATATTACCTTGCTCACACTCCAACAGATCGTCAGGTCCCAAGTACCATTCGTCTCCATTCACTCCTATCTAACACGCTCACGCACGCTTGCTGGAAGTCCAAGCCCCTTACCCACAAAACCTCCTTTACCCCCTCTCTCCAACCCTTTCGAGGACGACCCCTACCCCGCCTTCCTTCCCTTATAGATTTATATGCTTTCCATGTCATTCTACTTTGATCCATTCTCTCTAAATGACCAAACCACCTCAACAACCCCTCTTCTGCCCTCTGACTAATACTTTTATTAACTCCACACCTTCTCCTAATTACCACACTCCGAATTTTCTGCATAATATTTACACCACACATTGCCCTTAAACAGGACATCTCCACTGCCTCCAACCGTCTCCTCGCTGCTGCATTTACCACCCAAGCTTCACACCCATATAAGAGTGTTGGTACTACTATACTTTCATACATTCCCTTCTTTGCCTCCATAGATAACGTTTTTTGACTCCACATATACCTCAATGCACCACTCACCTTTTTTCCCTCATCAATTCTATGATTAACCTCATCCTTCATAAATCCATCCGCCGACACGTCAACTCCCAAGTATCTGAAAACATTCACTTCTTCCATACTCCTCCTCCGCAATTTGATATCCAATTTTTCTTTATCTAAATCATTTGACACCCTCATCACCTTACTCTTTTCTATGTTCACTTTCAACTTTCTACCTTTACACACATTCCCAAACTCATCCACTAACCTTTGCAATTTTTCTTTAGAATCTCCCATAAGCACAGTATCATCAGCAAAAAGTAACTGTGTCAATTCCCATTTTGAATTTGATTCCCCATAATTTAATCCCACCCCTCTCCCAAACACCCTAGCATTTACTTCCTTTACAACCCCATCTATAAATATATTAAACAACCATGGTGACATTACACATCCCTGTCTAAGACCTACTTTTACCGGGAAGTAGTCTCCCTCTCTTCTACACACCCTAACCTGAGCCTCACTATCCTCATATATATATATATATATATATATATATATATATATATATATATATATATATATATATATATATATATATATGTATATATATATGTATATATATATATATATATATATATATATATATATATATATATATATATATATATATATATATATATATATATATATATATATATATATATATATATATATATATATATATATATATATATATATATATATATATATATATATACATATATATATATACATATATATATATATATATATATATATATATATATATATATATATATATATATATATATATATAATTTATATATAAATAATTTTCTAGCTACGAAAATTATAAAATATATTCTCCTTGGAAAACGTGACGTTGTATATAGTATACGTTATTACAGAGGCAAGTTGAGGATGCTCTTTACCACAAGAGGTCTGTCGAGGATTCATGCAAACATGGCCATCTGACTGAAAAATATTGGAAATTTTTTGACTAGAACATTCTGAGTTTAAGGGATGCCAGATCATCGATTTTTAATCAAGTCAAAATGTGTGACCAGAATGTTACAAGTCAGAAAATAATTTTTCATCATGGCTTCTAGCATTAGGCACGAAACGGACGCTCCAGCAACTAACTAAAGTAGTTTAGGGTTCAGAATTACCTTTGAATTTGTGAATAAATCGCGAATGTAATTCATTCGTACATTGCTGGAGCGTCGTCACGTATTGGGAGGGAATTGACGGGAGGGAATGGACGGGAGAGGAAGGTAGAAAAAAAAGAGAGAGAGGAAATAAAAGACGACGTCTTGGAGCTTGGCTGGCGGAGCAGTGGTGATTGAGATGTGAAGATTGTCTCGCCGGGCCAACTAACCTAGGTGGGAACCTGTCTCCTCGGCGGGGTCAGCAGCCGTCTCCCCGGCCCAGGCATCTAGCCACCCAGGATCCTCATCATCAAGAGCAGTTCTACGACGAGCCACTGGTCTTGCTTGCTCGGTAGTGCTCTCCACCGCTGGTGATTCCTCCACTACTGCCACCGGCTTCTCCACGTACGCTGCCTCCACCTGAGCCTCCACTGGAGGCTCCGTTTGGGGTTCCACAACCTGGGGTTCCTCCACTGGAGGCTCTACTTGGGGCTGTTCGACCGGAGGTTCCTCCACCTTGGCCGTCTCAGCTTGGGGTACCTCCACTGGAGTTTCCGTCTGGATTTCCTCAGCTTTAACCTCCTCTAGCCGAGGCTCCTCAACCGCAACCTGTACGGGAGGCTCCTCCACTGGAGGTTCCTCTACTGGAGGTTGTTGCACTGGGGCCTCCGTCTGGGGTTGCTCCACTGGAGGTACCACAACCGGTTCTGGCTCTTGGATAGCTTGTGGCTCCTCAGTCACCTGGGACACCTGCTCTTCCTGTAGGGGAACTTGAAGGGGGGGCATGGAGGGGGCTAGCTCACCCAGGGTCTCAGGCGTCACACACACACCCTCACACACCACCTCGCTTGATGACTCACATTTTTCAGCAGCGGACTCACTTTTCACCTCAGCGGCGGGCTCAGCAGGGGCGGCAGGGACCTCGGCAGGGGCGGAGACCTCGGCAGCAGGAGCCTCGGGTTTCAGGGAGCTGCTTTCAGCCTCCAGGCGGGCCAATTCTGCCTCAGCGGCAGCAAGGGCAGCTAGTTCTGCCTCCATGGCAGCCTTGGCAGCAGCCTCACGCTCGGCCTTCCTCTTCTTCTTCTCCAGTCTCTTGCGCTCCTTCTCTTCATCTTCGGCAGGTTCGCTCTCGGTGGGAGCGGAGACGGGCTCCGCCTCTGGGACGGAGACTTCAGCCGGTGCTGCTGCTGGTGGTGCTGGTGTGGAAGACACGGCTTCCACCGTGGCAACTTCGGGGACGACCTCACGCTCCTTAGACTTCTTTTTCTTCCTGCGCTCCTTCTTCTCCTCACTTCCCTCCTCAGCAGCACCGTCGGTAATGGCCTGTGGGGAAAGTAAAGTCAAGCTACTTTACTGACGTTACCTGACGGTGCGACGTGCCACATCACCTTCCTACCTACTGAGACAATCCTCGGCCTCCAGCTACATCCACTACACAAATTTGCGACACCCCAAAAAAAAATCATCTACCAGTAAAAAAAGACATGTATCGTGCATTTGTAGAACATTACAACTACCAGAAATCGCAGCATAATGCTATAAAAAAATTATCTAAACCTTTCGGTAAAAAAATACAACAAAAGTCGATAAAAAAGACACAAAGTAGCCTTATCTTCATGACTACAGCAGTGTGCCACTCCTGTCTCTCATGAACTATACCTGAAGCCAAACACACACACACACTCTACATATGAAAATCTTCCTTCAGAGTGATATTTCTATATAAAATAAGGTGCTAAGGCTTAAATTGTCAAATACTGCAAACAGTATGTATCTCAAAACACTAGTTTGAAATTCACAATTGCTAAAGAACGTCTGCAAATGGCATTGATCATTGGCACCACGGTGATTACTACAGTGAGGTGATGAGTGTGTTGGCCAGGTAACTTGTCTCACCTTGAGGGCGCTGCTGTCGAAGCGGACGTGGCTTGTGTCCTGGACGGGAACAGATGTTAGGCACATTAGCGCAGATACGCCCTTGACACTCGATTAATTTTTTAAGGAGAAAACACATCATTGGCTTCCATTGATGGCGCACACGTGTCAGTTCAGGTTAAATATTCACCTACAGCTAACAATATAGACTTGGGTTTCGGAATGCCTAAAATTTAGAGATGTGAACTCTGATAAATTACCGTAGATACCCAGATGAGCCTGTGTCAATTTAAATAAATTTAAAGACAAAGCCTCTCTCCAAGCCCTCATGTCAATAGGGTGAATTTATAGCAGTGGTAGTAATGTTAACACATTTTGAGAATAGTAGTGTATTTACGCGTGATTCATTACTAGTGTTGTCATGAGGCGTGTATTTATCTATGCATACCTGAAGTCGTAAATATACAAAGAGAAGCATATAATATACATACATAGATATATATATATATATATATATATATATATATATATATATATATATATATATATATATATATATATATATATATATATATATATATATATATATATATATATATACACACACACAGACACACACACACGCTGACTTAACTTTATTCCCTTTTTTTTTTGAACTGAAATATACTTGACTGGGAGCATGCATATGGAACGGAGTCTCATGCAATTCATAGAGTAAAAGCTAACAGACCAAAGAATGCAAATCTCTGCCTGAGTCACTGTATGTTATGCAAACTCTGAAGTTTTATTGCAGTGCGGAATACCGTTGACAAATTCTGGATGTACTACGCTACTGGACTGCTATACTGGTCTGAGAATTATTTTCAACACCCTTCAATAAAAAAGGAATATTGAATTGAACCCCTGAACCTGAGTCATCAAGCATAACACTTGTTACTTTGCTGGGTAAAGGAGTTTCAAGGCTATTGGTTATATGATGGGTCATTAAGGCTGAACGTAACCTGCTCACCACCAGACAAGACTACGTTTATCCCTAAAATAGTATTGAACTCTCACCATATACACACTGAGAGAGAGACATCTCTCTGTGCACATATTCTGTGATTTGTCAGAATACATGGCATTCTACAGAATACATATAACTGAAAATGATCGAATGCCTGGGTTGGTTATGAGAAATATTTGCACTATTATAATTATTAGAGCTCTGCGTTAGCAAATTACGTATCATACACACACACACACACATATATATACATACATATATATATATATATATATATATATATATATATATATATATATATATATATATATATATATATACATATATATATATATATACATATATATACATATATATATATATATATATATATATATATATATATATATATATATATATATATATATATATATATATATATATATATATATATATATCGTGCCAAAATAAGATAAACCGATGAGTTAGACCTAAAAAGCAAGGATCTTTTCTGCCGAACAAGGAGTGAAAAAAAATTTATGCCATTAATCTGAATATAACGATATGATACATTTAAAAGAATTAGACTAAAAAAAATTACGTTAGGTTGCTTAGGTTAGATTTCTATATTAGGTTGTGTCGAAAATAATTTTTTTTTGCATAATTTTCAACGGAAATAATATGCCTATGTATCAATTTGTTCAAGAAAATTTGGGACAAGTCTTTATAAGGGAATTCGGTCTGAAGGACCAATTCGGCTTATTAGGCCGAATTGGTCGTTCAGATCGAATTGGTCCTTCAGGCTGTAATGAAAGTATGGTATTGGTAATTCCATACTTAGTTCATGTGGTACATGAACTGAAACAAAACGAAATTAAGTTGGAAGTAAGCAAAATATTAATGTTTAGTGATAAGAGATTATACTACCCGAGAGGCGGAGAGAGACTTCAAAATACCTCGTGTAGTGACTGTGAATTTAATCTAATTATATTAACAGAATTTATGGCTCAATCTTATATTAAAGTATGTTGGTTATACTTCTTGTTTATTATTGTTACCATGTTGCAATTTGTGACATGACAGAGATCGATGTATGGGCGAAACGGTGTCAATAAACAATTTTGTATGTTTTTATGTGTCCTCAGCAGCTTCCATGCTTGTCATACGAGCGTAAAGATAAGCTTTACTACACTGTAGGAAAATTGTGAATATGAATTTCATCCGGTACGAGTTACAAATCATGGAGCAAGGTGTGTGATCTGTCTGTCTATGGTGCGTTGAAGAAATGTAATGTGGTACATGTTTGAATACAGCCACCAGGCCACGGGGTCTGGTGGCTTCATACGGCTTCACACGGCGTGATCCGGGTTCGATTCCCGGCGAGGGTAGAAACATTGAGCGTGTTTCCTTACATCGGTTGTTTTGTTCCCCATCAGTAAAATGGGTACCTGGGTGTCAGTCGACTGGTGTGGGTCGCATCCTGAGACACAAATTACCTAATTTGCCCGAAATGGTCTGTATAACAAGCTGCTTTCTATATAGTAGTATGTCATTGATGTCAGCTAGGACTGTATACCTTGTACATGTACTTGTAGAAATATATATATTATTATTAATAATGTTAAACGTGTTTGTATATAGTGAGGAAGAATGTTATGTGATACGTGTTTGTATATGCTGTGAAGGAGAATACTCTGCGATATGTTTGTATACGATGTGAAGGGAAATGCAATGCGATCAGTATAGTACTGTGTGGAAAACAATGTTGCGTGATCAATGTTTATATGGAGCGCAAGGACTAATGCTGCTACATATTTTCAATTGCACATCACAATGTGAAACCACTGGAGCTGGTGTTGACAATGTGCATTTCACGATTCCGTAATTGAAAGTAAAAACTGATAAGCCATTTATTACCACCAGGTGACACTCCCCACCTTCACTACCTCCAAATGTATTTGCTCCCGACTAGAAATATTTAATGAAAGATTGTAAGTGTGGATTGTAGCATTTTCATTGCCCCTTTCCCACCAACCTACGCTCGAGTGCAGTGTGTCCCAACCTGGGCAGTGTTGTGTAGAAAATTTCCAGAAAGGGGCTCTCTCTCAGCCCCCTGAGGAACTCAGCCCTCCCGAAGGAGGGGCTGATAGCCTCTCTTGCTTCCTGGTAAACAGCTAAATTTGAATCACATTCTGTACCAGCGTAAACCAGCGTCGTAAGTCACGCCACCTTCTCATTGCTAGAGATCAGTGTTTGTACAAGTGACAGTGAAATGAGAGTAATTACTCTCTTCACCTTAGTAGGAAAATTAAGGAAAACCCTGCAGCCACTTTATTCACAATTTGGGACTATGATGAATAGTACTTTATAGATAGACAACCAGAAATCTGCGATTTTATATTGAATACTGTGTCGATGTTTAGCTAGAAGAGAAATAACGCTGAATTCAGCAAATCCTTTGTAAGGAGGGCGAGAGTGAGCGCGTAGTGAGCAGGGAAGCTCAGATTGGCTTCAAGAGACAGACGAAACTTGAGTCACGCGGGCATCGACCTCTTACTGGGAACAGACAAAGGGCCAGTAGTGATTAGTGCTTTCTTGACTCTTGCGAGCCCTCTAGTAGTAATGAGTTTATTGAGGAAATATAGTCTCAAAGTGAAGTAATTGAAGCTTTCTTCACCTTCTCGCTCCAGGGGCGTTGCTAGTTGTTGCTCGGTAGTACAACATATTTGAGATACTAGGCACATATTTATTCCAAAACAAACTCAGAAGAGAAAATTGAATGAACACTGCTTGTAACAAGCATTTTCTGTGCTTCACCATTACATCACCAATATTGCTAATTTTAGCAATCCTGCAACAACAGTCTTCGCAGCATTAATGCGTAATGTAAAATTTATTTGAAAGTAGTAAAAAAGCCATCATTATTTTTTATAAAGTAACACATGATAGTAAAAAATGAAGTAAGGTTGGGAAACACTGCCCTAGTGAATAAACTTTAAAATCCTTCAGATGTAAGGGCATACCACTAATGTTCATCCCATACACTTGTGAATATTTGGAAAACATACTAGGTACAAACGGTCATATCTATTTGTCTGTTTGTATTGTTTCAAACTCAAGTGAAAAATTTCATTTTGACTTGCAAATCTGCATTTTCTTTCTTGAACATTTTCTTCGTAGCCCAATACTACACGATCAGTAACTGAAACTTAATCTTATGGTAATGGTTACTTTATGTATGTTCATAATTTAATGGTAAATAAGTATACAGACTACAGCTTGTATTAGCCAAAATACATTTATAAGCTACTAAATACTGCGCAGAAATCTTTATTATAAAGCGTAAACTACTGATTATGTAGCTGTACATAGTTGACTACTGTTAGCTAAGAACACCATAAAAAAGCTTTTAAGCTTGTGAGAGAGTGGACCAACATTTACTATACCGTATCATGATCCTTGGAATCTCCATGACTAATGCTTTCAAGCTTAAAACTCGACAATAATATATATTTGAATTATAGAACTGCAGTTGATGTGAATGTGCGACAATTTTTTTAATAAAGATGGCTAAATGATATTGGTTTAAATATCAGTCTCCTGACTATAAGCCGGGAAATGCTGGTCGGGTTATTTTGATAGAATTTAAGATTCAATTAGGTTTACAGGACCTGTAGCCAAACTTCCCCTCGATACTCTAGATAAAATCTATCATTTATCTGTGTAAAACAACCGAGCCACCTTGTCACTATTACTGTCCAAGAGCTCACAACTTAGTAAGCAATAATGTCATTGCTTACGAAATAGTGAATGATGCCCTTTACGTATTAGAGATATTATAATGCAAATTATGCTGAGTAATGTGAGACTGCTTGCTACTCAGTCAAGCAAGCAGCGGGCAACACACAGGTTGTCAGGAATGGTTGTTTAGTAGGATATATGCCTCGTGCTTGGGGTGCAGCGAGTAGCATTGAAGGGAATGTCTGGTCAGTACGGTATAGCCAGTTGGACACCTGCCTTCAGCAACAACTTACTAGATCACTCCGGGAGTCCCACAAAAGAGGTCGAGCATCCGTCGTTGTAACAGAGAGTTTCGACAATGGCTGATTTATTGCTTCTAGTCATGGCCAAGTAAGAATATACCTGAATCTATTATGTTTATTGGAACATCAGAAACGAACATACCTGCCACGGAGGCAGATCCAGCAGTGTGCTCACTCACCTTAGCACCAGTTGTGATAACTTATTCTTCACAGAAATATGGGTTATCTAATATTATTCACTTCCTACAAGTGTTCTAGTCCGAATTCTTGCCAGTGATTACATTATAAATAAATAACAGAATTAACGTTATTTACAGAGGTAAATCATCATCAGTTCAAATAATTAAAAATTAAATTTCTGAACTGCATTTTAAGGGCCCTGGAGGCAGCTGATGTTTTTAAACTACTGTCTTATCAATGGTGCTTAGTTGTTAGAGACTTAGTTGAAAAGGAGAACTGTGTAATAATATAATAAACATTTAATATTACTACGCTATTTATCAAAGAATCCTATATTAATAAGCAAAGAATAGGCATAGTAATATGCCACTTCTACATTCATACATTAAAATAAATACATAAAAATAACATGTAGTTACACTGCAGATGATTACAAAAAACTGAAAAAATGTCAGTTAACCCAAATAAATACGGCGGCATATATACTCATGCGTGGATACCATCAGAAAGACTTACTGACAGTACGAGAAAAGAAATGAATCCTTTTAATGCAGATTGCGCAGAATCGTTTGAAGCTGGAGGATAAAGTTAGCATACACAACATTATACTAAGTCTATATTATCTACCTGAGACGAGGGATGTGAGGCATAGGTTCGAATGAGAAGTATTTATAGAAACAACCTGGAGACTGCACATGGCCGTCGCTAACCATCCGTGTCCTGGCAGAATTCATTAATTCCGGGGTCCTGAAGGTAATCGTGTCGGGAGTTAATACAGGTACAGATGGCTATTAGTTTCACTTAGCGATTTCTAATTACGCTGAGCCATAAGGTAAAAAGAGCATCCAAAGACCATAACACGTCAGTTGATGCGGCTGTTCTTGGTTATTACTACAGTACTTTAATTAGGAAAAAATCACATACTGTACTACATACGAACTTATTATGTTTAATGTTAAATTGAATAATAATTCTGAATAACTAACATCGATGTGATTAGTGATCATGGAGTAAGAACCAGTAGTTTAGCAACCATCTGGGAATCTCTGCTCTAGATTAATGATGCTCTTGTAATCTTAACTTCAGAATTTTAAGTTCTGTGGTACGAGGTTAGTTCTGGATACATCAGATACATCACTATGTGATCTTTCAGAACACCATCCATTAATTTCCCTCCCACAAGGCCCACTCTTTTGTCCTTTAATCTCATATATGGTTGACATCATTCTAATATTTGTGTTATTTAGTTTGACACAAATATTAGAATATTTGTGGATGTTCAGGAACTGGAATCTTCAGTTGTCATATTGTAATAAGGAAAAAAACCGCTGGTTCGTGGAAATGAATTATGGGCCTTGAATGAAGACAACCACACAATGCCATGAAGAAAAAATTTCTTAGGAACTATGAGATAAGAGGTAAAACATAATATTGGATAACTCATCCGTGACTGGTGTCAGTTCACAACTGGGCTTTTTTTTTTTTTTTTTTTTTTTTTTTTGCATATCTGGTGGTACGCCTCCAATGACAAAATACTCACCTGATTGGGTGGTTAGTTTACAGTTTAAAACAAACTTAAAATTTTATTATCTTCGACAAATATTACATACCTGTGTGGTTAGCGAACAATTTACTAAGAGACATCTAACAGTAAGTTTACAAGACAATCAATCGCATCTGACTGTATTATTCAAGACAACGTAAATACAGTAGTGAAATAAGTTGTTCATTACAACAAGCAACGTACCTGACCGTGTGATACATTTTCAGTACAGCCCATACCAGTGTACTGGTGGTAATTTTACATTATCCTATTTCCCATAATCTTATTGGTTTACAAATTCAGCACTATTCCAGACTTTAGTAAGCCTATAAACTTAAAGCGTGTATGGAATACCAAAAGCTAAATTACAAATTAATCGAATTTTAGCCTAATATTGCAACGTTAAAAAATGTAAACTCATACCACCATACACACAACCGTCAGGGAAGACTCTACAGTAAACACCAAAACTAAGTCTGGTAGGTAAACGTATAACACATCTAGAAACAGGGAACATTCACAGCACATTCCTTGGTGTGATATAGAAAAATTGACGTCACAGCAGCACTCACCTGCATCAAGTCGGATGCTCACACCATAACATCCACGTACTTGTATGGAAAGCTTACTAGTTGTGTGGAAAATACTTTTAAATGTCGCAAACAAGAGATTTTGTCAGTAGAGAGCAAAGAAAGCTCATACAGTAAACATACCTTGCTATTTGGTAGGCTACAGACTGTGTGGTAAGCTCACAATACACACTGAGGATATCTGGTCTTTAGACTGACTGTACCTGACAACATTTCACCGTAATATGGTGCGAAAAGTGTACACGTATGTCTTACTTGGCCAGGCTAGAGAAGGAAGGACTCGGGAGAGACGAAAGCTACAAACATGGGCCGATCTTCGGCGGCTAACACCTCAGCATTCAATAGCCTATGCTTGTGGCACACCCACTTGCCAGATACCCGCTCTCCTGCTACGTGGCTAGGCTATGTTACATATCACGTAGCACAGGACTGACGTATATCCGGGGTTACTAGGCTCTTCGGATACCGCGATGAGCATGTACCCTGCTAATTGAGGTGGCTGCTGCTGAGGAACAACCCATGACTATTGCAAAACCTCGGGGAGGATCGTTGCAGGGACTGGATACAGTGTGCTGGGAGGTGAGGAATGTCTCTCTCTTGACTGGTGCCGCCCTCCTGCCCTCTCTTCTCACCCTCAACGAGTCTGTGTGTGGTGTGTCTCAAGTCCTGGTCGTCTTGGCGTTGTGGTTGTAGGTCTGTGAGATTTAGATTGTTACACACACACACACACACACACACACAAAACCTGCATTGTTTCCAACGATAGCCTTCTCATCACACATTCTCTTTCATTTCTACTCATTTCTCTTGTGTTTCTCTGTCTTTCTGTCATACGCACAGTATTACATCAAAACAACATAGATCTCTCTCTCTCTCTCTCTCTCTCTCTCTCTCTCTCTCTCTCTCTATATATATATATATATATATATATATATATATATATATATATATATATATATATATATATATATATATATATATATATATCGTGCCGAATATGTAAAATTTGCGATCTTGGTTTAAATAACAATGCTCATCTTGCCATATAAGACAAGCGAAACTTTGTGTATGCAATAATTTCGCAAAAATCATTCTGAACCCAAAGAAAAATATATTTCATTTTGTTTATTATTAAATTATTGTAAACGTATCTAAAATATATTTAGCTGGATTTGACTAAATGAAGTCGCGCTTGTTATAAGGTTAGGTAAGTTTTCTAAGATTCTTTTGGCGCAAAATTATAAATTTTTACATTAATATTAATGAAAAAAATATATCTTTAAACGTGTAAGAGAAAGGATTTAATTTTAAATGAGTTCTTGCTAATTGACCAGTTTTACCTATTAGGCACAACATATATATATATATATATATATATATATATATATATATATATATATATATATATATATATATATATATATATATATATATATATATATATGTATTCAACAAACCGGCCATATCCCACCGAGGCAGGGTGACCTAAGAAGAAAAACAAAAGCTATTCTTTTTAAATTTATACAGAAGGGGTTATTAGCCCATTGCTTAAAATTTACATAAATAACCTGACAGTAGAAATAAAGAACTTTGTCTAGTTGTATTGTTTGTGGGTAATTTTAACTACAAGTATAGGTTGAACAGGTGGAATGACAGGTGGATGGTGGAACTGAAGTGGAAAAGAAGTGTCACAAAATGTAACCGAAAGTAAAAGAAGATCAAATAAGGAATATAATTTGTGTGGAAAGGAGAGGGAGGCCTATGAGTCAAAATAAATCGAAGATTTTCACCCCCGTATGCTACTGTGGCAAACTTTAAGATAGTCTTTGGAGATATGGACGATGAAATGGTAGGATAAAAAGTGTTTACAATATACATTAGGCCAAAATTGGAAATGTGAGGCAGTTGTGTGGTGTCTGCAAAAAAAAAAAAAAAAAAAAAAAAAAAAAAATGAAATTGGAAAGATCATGGGACATGTTACAAAATGTCTCCCAAAGCCGAAATATTTAACTGCTGCAGTACATGGGTATACATGGCCAAAACAAATAGTAAAAGACTTAAAATAAACCCCGAGGCTACTGAGAATTAATGTCTACTTGGTTAAGGACTATCATCTATTATATGTCTGAGCTAAGGATAGTAATGGAGTTTCTGAAAACAATGAAAACATCCACGCTGGCTGACAGGAAAGAAAGAAGTGACATGAAAAATGTATATATGATCGTAAAAAAAATGTGCAAAAATAGAAAAAGAAAATTTCTTAATACCTCCTGCAGAAAGAAAATGAGGACAAATTTTCATATTAAGCAAAGCAAACGACTTATTATATAATACTGTGTCACATACACAGAGGATGACCGCTGTAATGGGAATAACGAGAGTGTAATGTATGTGTTTGTTTCAACCACTGATACTGAACAAATATAAATTTATTAGACAAGCTAAAATAACCTTTAAGTTCAACTGCGTAACAAAGAGGTGGTTTAAACATGAGCTGTGCTCCAACAAATACAACTAGGTAAATGTAAACACAACCCCACTCAAACACCGGCAGTATTTTCATGAACGAGTGAACGCAGTTTGTAAGAACAAAATTACCTGCCGGTACGTTGTGTGTGTATGTGTGTGTACTCACCTCACCTAATTGTGGTTGCAGGGGTCGAGACTCGGCTCCTGGCCCCGCCTCTTCACCGAGTGCTACTAGATCCTCTCTCCCTGCTCCATGAGCTTTATCATACCTCACCCTTATCTGCACGGAGTTGCTGAACACCACAAATGAGGTAGTTGAAGTTCTATCAATAAAGATCGAGAACCAAAACCTAGTCATTGTGGTTGTATACAAACCACCAGATGCAACCTCACAACAGTTCAAGGAACAGCTACTGAAAATTGATTACTGTTTGGAAAACCTTCCAGCTCCATCCCCAAACATCTTACTGCTTGGTGATTTCAACCTAAGGCATACAAAATGGAAGAATGTAGCAAATAATGTTATAGCTGAAACAATCCCCGGAGGTAGCGCAGATGAAACGTCACACACACATGAGCTACTAAGTCTCTGCGAAAAACACACCTTAAGCCAGCAGATAGTGGAGCCAACAAGACTAGAAAACACACTTGACCTTATCTTCACAAATAATGAGGACCTGATAAGAGTCATAAGAATATAAAAAAACAACTAATTCCGATCACAATCTAATCGAAGTCCAGACGTACATGCATAGGGGTCATGATCAGCAGAATGCATGTACCTGTGAAGGTGTCTTCACAAAATACAACTTCAACAAAAAGAACATCAACTGGGACCAGGTAAACCATGTCCTAAACGAAACATGTTGGGAAGATGTCTTAAATGACATGGATCCAAACCAGTGCCTTGAAAGGATCAACTTCCTGGTAGCCGAAGCATGTTCTAGGCATATTCCCCTAAGAAAGAAGAAGAGCAGGAGTAAACTGGAGAGAAAAAGACGCTCCCTCTACAGAAGACGACGAAGAGTCACTGAGCTCCTCAGGAGTGCTAGAATATCTGATACACGAAAGGAGGCGCTGACCAGGGAAGTGGAAACTATCGAACTTAAGCTAAATGACTCTTAGAGGAACCAGGAGAGGCAGGAGGAGCTTAAAGCTATTAGTGAAATTGAAAG
This sequence comes from Cherax quadricarinatus, assembly GCF_038502225.1. NCBI lineage: Eukaryota > Metazoa > Arthropoda > Malacostraca > Decapoda > Parastacidae > Cherax > Cherax quadricarinatus. The sequence goes on along the minus strand of NC_091327.1, from coordinate 21,081,680 downwards.
AAATTCAAAATATTTCTTTTCATATGCCAAAAACAAGGCAAATACCACTTCTAGTATCGGGCCCTTACTCAGACAGGATGGGACTTACACAGATGGCAACAAGGAAATGAGTGAAATATTGAAATCCCAGTACGACTCTGTGTTTAGTGAACCACTAATCGGTCTGAGGATCGACGACCCAAATGATTTCTTCATGAATGAGCCTCAAAGCTCCACAAATGTATGCCAGATTTCCGACATTACCCTAACTCCGATAGATTTCGAAAAAGCCATTGACAACATGCCTATGCACTCAGCCCCGGGCCCAGACTCGTGGAACTCTGTTTTCATTAAGAACTGCAAGAAACCCCTCTCGCGTGCCCTAAGTACACTATGGAGGAGGAGCTTGGACATGGGTGAAATTCCACAGTCACTTAAAACAACGGATATAGCCCCACTCCATAAAGGTGGCAGCAAAGCATTAGCTAAGAACTATAGACCAATAGCTCTGACGTCCCACATCATAAAAATCTTTGAAAGAGTGCTAAGAAGCAGGATTGCAAATCACCTGGATTCCCAAAATCTGCACAATCCAGGGCAACATGGGTTCAGGGCAGGTCGCTCCTGCCTCTCACAACTACTGGATCACTATGACATGGCCTTGGATGCACTGGAAGAAAATCAGAATGCAGATGTAATATACACAGACTTTGCAAAAGCATTTGACAAATGCGATCATGGCATAATAGCCCATAAAATACGTGCTAAAGGAATAACTGGGAAAGTGGGGAGATGGATCTTCAACTTCCTAACATATCGAACACAAAGAGTAGTGGTCAACAGAGTTAAATCGGAGGCTGCCATAGTGAAGAGCTCTGTTCCACAAGGCACAGTACTCGCCCCCATCTTATTCCTTATCCTCATATCAGACATAAACAGAGATATACACCACAGCACCGTATCATCCTTTGCGGATGATACTAGGATCTGCATGAGGCTGTCATCTGCTGAGGACGCGGTTAACCTCCAAGAAGATATAAACAAAGTTTTCCAGTGGGCAACGGTAAACAATATGATGTTCAATGAGGACAAATTCCAACTACTCCGTTATGGAAAACTGGAGGAGATAATAACTAGAACAGAGTATACTACTGACTCCGGCCATACAATAGAGCGGAAAAATAATGTAAGGGACCTGGTAGTAGTAATGTCTGAGGATCTCACTTTCAAGGATCACAAGTGCCACGATCGCACGTGCAAAGAAAATGATAGGATGGATAATGAGAACTTTCAAAACGAGAGATGCCAAGCCCATGATGATCCTTTTCAAATCACTTGTTCTCTCTAGGCTGGAATACTGCTATACATTAACATCTCCATTCAAAGCAGGTGAAATCGCAGATCTAGAGAGTGTACAGAGATCCTTTACTGCACGTATAAGTTCTGTCAAGCACCTTAACTACTGGGAACGCTTGGAAGCACTTGACTTGTACTCGTTGGAACGCAGGAGGGAGAGATATATCATAATCTACACTTGGAAAATCTTGGAAGGAATGGTCCCAAATCTGCACACAGAAATCACTCCCTACGAAAGTAAAAGACTGGGCAGGCGATGCAAAATGCCCCCAATAAAAAGTAGGGGCGCCATTGGTACACTAAGGGAAAACACCATAAGTGTCCGGGGCCCAAAACTGTTCAACAGCCTCCCATCAAGCATTAGGGGAATTGCCAATAAACCCCTGGCTGCCTTCAAGAGAGAGCTGGACAGATACCTAAAGTCAGTGCCGGATCAGCCGGGCTGTGGCTCGTACGTTGGACTGCGTGCGGCCAGCAGTAACAGCCTAGTTGATCAGGCCCTGATCCATCGGGAGGCCTGGTCATGGAGCGGGCCGCGGGGGCGTTGATCCCCGGAATAACCTCCAGGTAAACCTCCAGGTAACCCTAAAGCTATGTATGGTTCCTGCTTCCACTCCTCACTTGCTGGGCAAATTTATGAAGACAATAATTAGTTACTGTTCAAATATCACGTCCAAAATCATGAAATCATTAAAAAATAATTTTAAAAGGTGGCAGTATTTTCTTTAAGGAAGTGTCGTTGTTGACCGTTTTGTAAACATCAGCGGACCACCACCAGCAACAGCTTGGCTGACCAGGCAAGCGCCAGATAAGTCTGGCCCAAGGCTGGGCTTTGAAAGTAGAAAAATTCTCGTAACTTATCAAAGGTATACAAAGGTAGGTATACATACACCCACACACATGCATACACACACCCGCAAAAAAAAAAAAAATCTATCTGCCGGCCAAGCTCACCCAACTCGTACACCTGTCACTCTCCACCTGACGGCACTGTTGTTGTGTCATTGTCCCCCAAGTGGCAATGTTGTGTCACTGTCCCGCGGGTGGCACTTGTTGTGTCACTGTCCGCCTGACGGCACTGTTGTTGTGTCACTGTCCCGAGGGCGGCACTGTTGTTGTGTCACCATCCCCAGGGCGGCACTGTTGTTGTGTCGCCATCCCCAGGGCGGCACTGTTGTTGTGTCACCGTCCCCAAGGCGTCACTGCTGCTGTGTCACACCTGTCAAGTTTGCTTGCGTCACTGTATGTTTGGTAGATTGTACTGTGTCTTAGTCGTCAGTCAGGTGTTAAGGAGCAGCTCGCAAGCACAGCATTATTCACCTACCTGGGCTCTATTATGGCAGAAATTTTAGTTACGACGAAACTTTAGTATTAACTCAATGATTAAGTCTCCTTTGGGGTTTTATTTACTGAGGTGTCAATGGATTTAGAGTTAGTGCTTTATAAAGCTGACGAGCCACTTGATGTTAAAGCGTTATTAGCTTTAGTTAGCGGTTAATGTCTCATGAGGTCGAGGAGTCAAAGTAAGGTACGTGTGTTCTCTCCCAGCACACTTGTTGCCGACAGCGCCCCCGCCTCCCACGGCGCCGCCGGCAGGCGCTCTGGGGGCACGGCAGGGGGCGTCGGTTCACTAACTCCACGCCAGTTTGTTGTCTGTCTCACTGTTTCTTCGCCTCTGCTGCCACCGCGCCTCACTCCTCACGCCTTCGCCTCACCGTTCCTCATGCCCATGCATCACCACTTCCTCTCGATCTCTCCATTCACTCCCACACTTCATGTCATGCTGATGGTGCTAGCGAGGAAGTCTTAAACAACCTAGTCAGCTAGCCGTATTTCAGTGATACACAGTAAGGTACATGATTACACTCTACACTGCTAGTGCAGTGTCAGTGATACACACCATTGGGCACATGCCTGTACGGTAGACTGTTAATGCAAGTTTTCATTCGGACACATAATAGGGCAGCAAAATTCTGCTGTGAGGCGTAGTCTGACGGGGAGCCACATATCTCTGCCTCCGACAGTGATGGCAGGCGGTTGATGTGAGGGCGGTGGCAGGCAAGACAAACAAACACTCTTCACTGCTCACACAAGTCATGCGACAGTAAGGCGTGACAAAACACATACAAACAGACAAGCCGTCGGTGCTACTCTAACTGTTTCATCTCTAAAAAAGCCTGTGGTCACGTCGTACGGGCGCGAGACTGGATGAGCGGCCGTGAGACGAGACTCTAAAGATGTTATGTTGACGAATCTAAACCAGCCAGTCCATGCGTAGTGGCGGCTCTCCGACGGCCTGACGCACCTGCGGGCTGTCCCCGAAGTAGTAATAATCACGCACCTTCTCAGCCACATAGTCCTTCTTTCGGTTGGTGTAACCATAGGTAGAGAAGAAGGAAGAGCCAGTTTCTACCTTGGAGTAGGGTTTCTTGTCGGAGGGAGCGCCGAACACGGTGTCAGGTTCTTCCCACTTGCTGGTGAGTTTGGTGTAGCGGGAAGAGGTGTCCGGCATCACTGTTAACACAAGCACAGGTTAATGTGGCTCACACCTGGACCAGTGTGAGGTAGTATCTTAAAGTAATGTGACCTGGGCCAGCCTGTGAGTGATAACCCTACCTTACGCTACTGTAACCCTGACCTGGCCTGAATGATGACCACATACTGTACTATCGCCATATTTTAGCTTATCTACAGAGATCGTAAAGAAATTATATTTCTCTGTTCCTATCAGCTGAAATTACAAGACAGTAAATATATCATAAGAGGAATATTGCGAATATAATAATTAGGGTTTGACGTATGAATATAGCTAAGAAAATAAAACATTAGGGCAAATTATATTATTTATCATATTAGATTTATATATTATTATTTCAACTTAGTCTTTTTATCTAATGTGTTTACAATCACTAAGGCCCTGAAAAAGTTACCCCAGTCAGCACAAAGTAGTTATACAGCCTTATGTTCCCTTTATGTGGTAATCTCCCTTATCTGCTTCCCGACCTATAGGAGAGTAGGGTTAACTCTTTAACATATCAACACTCCAAGTTTATACAGCATGAGTTGTGTATTCCAATGCAGATGCACCGAGAGATATATAATCTCAATGTATATACACAAAGTTTACTCTCATCCTTATCGTATGGACTGAAAGATCCTTGTTGTACAGTGTCTGGTTGCATCATGGCGTTAATGACCCGCGTGTAATCGATATTCCTAATATCTTTTCAACTCTCTTTGGTCCTGAAGTCGAACTTACTCCCCTTTTTGAACCTTACCTCGCCCTGGTGTTGAATTAACCACCATCCCCTGCAACCTTGTTTCTCCACGGCATGGAACAGAGGGCCCTTCACCCTTACTTCGCGCTCTAGATTTGAACAAACACCCGTTCAACCCTGCCTCGCCGCAAGTGACAAACCCTATGAACCCTGCCTCGCCTTGAGTGACAAACCCTGTGAACCCTAAGTGTCGCCTCCTGTACCGTGAAGTCAAATCAGCATTATCTATCTATCTATCTATCTATCTATCTATCTATATATATATATATATATATATATATATATATATATATACATTTATATATATATTATATATATATATTTATATATATATTTATATTTTATATATATATTTTTATAAATAAATATATATATATATATATATATATATATATATATATATATATATATATATATATATATATATATATATATATATATATATATATATATATATATATGAGTTAAGCAGAATATTTGATTTATTTAATTAAATCTAACATACTGATTTTAATTCTTACTTTATTATTATCTAAAACACCCGCGACAACCAGTTATCTGTATATCATAACTGATAAACACTGTTACAAAAAATGAGCATAGTATTTACATGTACCAGATTACGCATGCATTAAATATAAAAATAAACGGTAATATACTTAAGAACTATACTATATTGCAGTAGTACGAACATGTATACGTGACCTACCTGCTTTGACACTGAGGACATTCTAGACAAGTAGGACATGGCAGAGTACATGGCAGACTGAGACACACACACACAGAGTACATGGATGTATGTTAGGATAAGTGGAAATAATAATATGTATACTGTATAGCGGTGTATTTTAATCACTATGAAATGGAATTTTATCCCAAGCGATTTCATGGTCTACTGATGGCATTCTTAAGGAACGGGGTGCTGAATGAAACTGACTGAGAGATCACGAAATCTCTTAGAATGTTTTCATAGCCATTAAATTCGATATTAACATATCAATTGTTTCTTGTGATCTTGTATCAATCTCACTGTATGCGAATATGAATAAATACTTGTATTATCCCGTTCAACTTTATAGCTGTTGTCTTCAGAATAATGTAGAGTGAATTCTTGTTATTTTGTAGTTGTGTGATTTGTTTCCATGTACCCTGCCGATGTGTTGAGTTAGCTAGCCTGAGAAACTGTTATTGATGTCATCACCATGATTATTGCTCTGAGTGGTGATGAATTATGTTTTACTGATCGGCGACCAGGGCAAAGAGCCGTTCAGTTGGTATGAAGGCACTTAATGCAAAGTAGTTTTTTTCGACTATGTTTCGCGCAAGTCTTTTCCTTTCCAAATCTTGATATTGTTCCAGTCTGCTCGAAACATCTCTTAAAAAAGAAATAACTTTCTCTACATTATGTGTCTTGATACCCACTACTGCGCTGAAGTCTGATAAAGGTGTGGATCAAAATATCATGAGAGGCAAAGACAAGTGAACTTCAATAAAGAAAAGGGCAGTGTTGCGGGGATGTGTGAGATCAACAGTGATGTTACAAATAAAGCAGCGTTTATTGTTGATATTTTGATATAGTGTTACACTTGTGTAGCAGAGTGAGGAGTGTAGACTGAGAATTTACTTTCGTCAGTCATAGCCTAGTTCTTATGTACACTACGAAAGCAAAAACTTTTTAAAACGTTAAAATCTTTCATTAATTCATGATTGGTGATGGATCCCTCACTGTTGACGAGTGGGACAGTAGGCCTCATGCAGTATTTTTTTTTTAAGTATAAAATTTGAGGTATTACCTCATTTAGGAACACATGTTTCTCATCACTCTTCTTATTCCTCTGAAGAAGTTGTCTCAGATATTCCTGGTGAGTTTTTCACAACGGCACTTTTTTTTCAGTGTATATACACCGAGTGGCGTATATCTTATAGCAGATATGAATTAGAGTAGTGTTTGCTGTAGAGAGAATAATACACTTGATATTGATAGCAGGTGAGGAAAACACTTGCAATTCCTTTGGGCATCCATTGTAGTAGAATCAACGTTTCGATGATAAATCAATCACCATCATCAGGATTCGTATCAAGAAGGAATGGTAGTGCTTATAAGTCTTTCATTACTCAGATGCTTACTGTGGAAAACACACACCACCTTCCTCTTGGAAACTAATCCTTGAAGATGGTGATATTTTTGTCACCGAAACGTTGTTTGTGCTTTAATAAACGTCTAAGAAAATGCTTTTTTTTCCACCTTCTGTGCAGTGTATTTCTTCAAGGTCTATAATTTTTATATGTGATGTATGTTTACATAATTTAGGTCTTAATGACGCTCGTGGAGTTAACAGACCTCAAATGTCAAGATTGTTTTGTTGCAGAGTACTTGGTGACCGTAAATGAGAGGGACTTATTAGGTTTGGTGAGTAATGTTGGTGTTTGTGGTAGGACATGAGCCTTGTGTGAGCCTAGTGAAAGCCTCGTGTGAGCTTAGTGAGCTTCGTGTGTCATGTGTGAGCCTCATAAGAGCCTCTTATGAACCTCGTGAGAAGCAGTAATTAACGTTGTTGGGTTTCCCCTTTCATCAGACACATCAAACACAAACACATTCACACACCGATCTTATTATGGAGTCATTACAACCTATGCTATCTTGACAATTTCAAAATAATGTGAAATTATATGACCGTATAAAAGTATTATTGAAAAGGTCTTGCGTCCAGCTGGCCTTTTCTTTTTTCCTCTGGAATACGTAAACTCCCAGATTTCTTCAATATACACGTATCTACAGTTTTGTGTGTGTGTTTCTTAATAGGTCGCATTCTTGCAATATATCCTTTTGAATTTAATAGGTCTGGCCTCTAGACCGAGGCGAGGGGGCGATTATCACTTGTGATATTAACAGGTAACAGCATCATTACGTTGCTTTCAGAAGTCAAATGGAAACTGCCAATGAAAGAATTTAAGAACATAAGAAAGAAGGAACACTTCAACAGGCCTCCTGACCCATGCAAAGCAGGTCCATGCCACCCCCCCGGTCTAGAACAATGACCACCTAGTCAGGTCACTTCCACTTAAGGAAGGAGCACGGCACCAGACCTAGTAGCCCAAGCTAGTCAGGTCCAACTCACACCCACTCATGTATTTATCCAACCCATTTTTAAAACTACACAAGGTCTTAGCTTCTATAACGGTACTCGGGAGTTTGTTCCACTCATCTACAACTCTATTACCAAACCAGTGCTTTCCTATGATACAATATCGTGGTCGTATTATTATTATAATCAAGGGGGAAGCGCTAAACCTGGAGGATTATACAGCGCCTGTGGGGGGGGATGTGGAAGGCATTCAGGCTTAATTCGGGGAACTGGAGCACAGATCCAATTCCCTAAATCAAGAGCCCCTCACCAACATCAAGGAACCTTCCTTGAGGGGTATCGTGGTCGTAACAATTCACAACTCACAAATTGAGGATTTCAAGGAACTTCGTTATGGTTCGTCCCTGGCTATTATTGTCATCATCTGATAATAGTCTACGGACCAGAACGCCTTTTTGAATCATCTCCAATTTAATGGTTAGCTACCAGTCACTGTCATTTAGATAATATTAAATGATATTAGGCTATTTTACAGATGCCTATTAATTAAGGGAAACAAGTGAAAGATTATGTAAACACCGCTGTGTTTATTTCTGTGTCTAGGATTTGTTTTCGCCTCTCATGGATTATATAGAATGAATGTAGTTTTTTTTTACATTAAAGGAAATGCAATATGCATTCGAATGTGTAGCTACATAAAGTGAGAAGGTGATTAAGTAAATATGTACATGTTATTTACAAGAAAACCAATCACGTTACATGCTGTTAAGAGCATTCTCTTTACAAATATATCCAGGTTACTCTTCTTAAATACTACGTAAATCACAGCAACACGACGGATGTTTTACACAACACATAAATGAGGCTATCAACAATATTAAACATCTTATTTAAGTCAAACACATGTGTTGTCAAACATTTAAGGGGGAAGGTGTTATGTGAACTATAAGGCCTTTGATCCTTCATAACATCACTCAGACAACTCGGGCGCAACTTGGTGGGTTCTAAACATTGCCATTCTCGCTAAGACGAACACTCGGTAACAGACCCTTGAATGGTTCTGTAGGAATATACTGTTTAGGCTTCCAGTAATCTGTAACATCAAGCATAACACGGATGAGTAACAAGGGCAACTGCTATGTACACAAGAATAACGAGTGTAAAGAAAGACAACAACTGTAATTGGTGTGGATTTTCTCTAAATGGTGCTGTTGAGGGGCAGGTATGAGAGGAGCTGCAAGGAAAAAACAAGGAAGAAATTACTCACAAACACACAAACAATAAAGTTTTTTATTGGAACAAGCAGATGGTTAACCCGATGAGAAGTGTATGGCAACAAAAGTAAAACAAATAAATGCCGATATACAATATAAAGGAAAAAAAAAACAATAATGACATAATATAACGCGGTTCAAAAATTCAATGAACCAAACTAACAGAAAGAAAAAAAAAGCAACATTTTGATAAATCAGTAACAAAAATGTTAATATGAGCTTCGATGCCTTTGTTAACTTTCACAGCTTCCTTAAAATAGTTTATTGTTATTCATTATACAGAAGTGAGGGATAAAACTGCCTTAAAACAATATAACTCTGAACTAGAGAATGTTACTCCACACTCACAATGATTTAGCGTGAACATCATTACGTTCATTCTGTACATAAACCAATGTTGTGTTGTCTCCTCACTAACAACACTATTCCTGTCTAGAATTCATCACACAACAGTGCCTTTAAACAATACTTCTTTAACTCCTGCATGAATTCGACGGTTTTTACATTATTGATGATTTTGGTTTAAAGCCTATTGAAATGATTTTTTTTACAAACTGGATTCTTTTGGTTTAAAGCCTATATAAATTTCTTTACATCCTTAATTCGTTTGGTTTAAAGCCTATATAAATGTTTTTTACATCCTTAATTCTTTAGGTTTAAAGCCTACACAAATATGTTTTTACACATCCTTTACTCTTTATATATTGTAAAGCAGGAGAGACTCATTACAGAACTTAACGTAGTTTTGTTTCTTCAGCAACAAATATTTCTGTATCAGACAATTCATGACTAAGTTTTTAGTCTCTTATGACTCACTCCGGTTTAGTAATATAACGTTCATTCCCTTACGTAGCGAATATTTTCAGGACTATTCTTTGTCGTCATAGCGTATCAGCATCATAGACAAATCATGAATACAGTGACTTATAGAGGATTATCATAGGTTTGTCTTACAGATATAACGCTGTGGAAAATTAAAATCGCGTGGACTGCTCATAGGTTACCTGCTTAAAAATTGGGAATTACAAAAATTAGATATATTACTGATTTAATATATTAATTTTAATATACCTAAGCAACAGTATATGGTGGATATAATATTACCTGCATTACACAAATAACCACCACTTAGGAGTAACTTATGACGATGTTTCGGTCCGACTAGGTTAAAGTTGGACCGAAACGTCGTCATAAGTTTCTTTTTCCCATGCGCAGGTTATTTGTATATTGCTCCAGTCATGGTATTGTGCCCTTATAGTCGTTGTTACCAACATTTTTGTAATGTGACTGGCACTTTTGTAATATGTTCACCACCTTCGCTATACGACGGAGATTTTAATACCCAGCAAACACTCCATCAACGAGAAAATTATGGTCAGTATTTAACACATGAATACTTAAGGGTCACGTATCCAACATTCACTGAACTGTTCTCAAGACTACGAAATGTTGTATCGTCATGGCATGCAGTTTAAAAAAAAGTTTTTATTTTTTCAAGCAATTTCCTGACCTAATGAAATGAGGTTGATGTCTTATCTTCGACAACATCTCGAAAAATACGAAACTTTGAGGCACTCTTTCCCTCACACTAACTTTGGCCATTAAGATGCTAATAGCCATCCGTTTCAGTGATAAGGAAGCACACTAAAATAGTCAGTTGTGGCTCCAAGAAAGTTTATCTGACTCTAACTAGAGCCAAACAGCCACTGATGACAGGGAGAACTTTTAACGAAATTCCCCGATGTCATTCCGATTCAGAGCAACGTTAGTTCATATGAAGGGAGAAGGCATAATGATGCCGACGATATAGATAAAAGGACACAAGTGCATATACTTAGGACATCTTCATTGGATGCGTTTCTTGCGCAATATATACAATGGGGAAAGGTGGAGGAGTCAGGTAAACTAAATGCCGTGTCACGTGACAGCAATGAATCAACGTGGAGTAGTATCATATATGCAAGAGAAGTTGAGATGATGTATTTGCCAGCTTTTTTGTTTTATGGTGTTGGAAATAGCAATTAAGGATGCTTCAATACAACGGCGGTTATCAATGTTGGATTCTCCGTAGATCAATTCTGCTTTGTTCCAGTACTTTGAAATGTCCCTCGATATATCTGTGCAAGACACGAATTTCTGGTGTCATCCCTGTTGCATGCATTTCTGTGTTCTCAGACCCGTGTGGTAAGATTCTTTCCGGTTTCTCCTATGTAGATATTATTGCACCTCTGCATGGTATATTATACGCTCCTACTTCATTGATGGGTTTGTCATAAGGATCTTTCTTCCTGGTGACGTCTATGATGGACGGAGTGGTCATGGTAGCTACATGGATGTTACTACTCTAAAAGGTCAGTGTGGTATTGTTAGCCATTACTCCTCCAGGAAGAGTTAGAAATCTGGGTTTCTCTACGTTGGCATTCTTAGTAAAGCTCTGTATATTGACAGTTCTGCGTTTGTAATCTTGTTTGAAACAGAGAGGAAAGTGTGCGTGTGATCCTGATAGCTCTTAGGAGAACCCTAATGACCACGTCTCTCTTGGTGCGAGTAGAAATGAGTAAGGTCATCTGTATCTGTGAACTTTCTGTAGATTGAAAGGAAGGGTGTCTTTCCTGGATGACCTGCATTGGCGAGGATCAAGAAATGGTAGGAATACTATGAAAACCTTCGGATTCTTAAGTATTCCAAAAAAATGTTGGCCAGGGCTGTACTCAGCGTATCTACCGTGGTCACGTCTTCCATCAGAGACTTTACCAGGAAGAAATAATCCTGCGACAATTCCAGCAAGGCAGCAGGAGTGCACATTATACCATGTGGGGGATGCATCATGAGCCACGTAGGAGAAACAGGGAGGAATCTTTCCACACGGATCCGAGAACACAGTAATGCAGCAACCAGCACGATACCAGAAATGCTTGTGTCTTGTATAGATCTAAATAGGGAATTGAGATACAGAGAATCCAGAGCTGATAGGCACTACAGTATTGAAGCATCCTCAATTGCTACTTCCACAACACACAAAAGAGCCAAGAAATACATCATCTCAACTATCCTAGCATATATGATAGTACTCCACACTGATTCCTTACTGCCGCGTGACACAGTGATCAGATAACCTGATCCTTACCAGTGACATGGTTTCTTCACTATATATAAAACGTTCTCTCATCTTCTTGTATAATATGAAGTGACCAGTCTCATGACTGAAACGTATCCTTGAAAAATTTCCTAAGTGTATACACTAATCTTACTTTGTATACACTTATGTATTTAAACTATTTCACAATAAATTAACATAAAACGGGATCACTCACAAATATCAAAGTAAAATAGGGCAGAAGTCACATAACCAACATAAAATGGGATCACTCACAAATATCAATGTAAAATTGGGGAACAGTCACATAATCAACATAAAATAAGGTAGTTACATAATTATTAAAGATGTTATCATTTACAAGCCGATAACAATTACTAACTAACCCTGGGCAGAAGAATCGTACAAACGGGCGCTAGGAAAGCCTGGAAAGCAACAGAAAATAAACAGAAAATAATACGGGATAACTAAAAACCAGAGGTTAAACAGGTAGCTGGTAACGTAAACAGGTAATAGAAGAAAAATAAAATAAATTAAATAAATAATAAATAAAAACAAATTTTAACAGTTCTGCATAATAAAACTTAAACAATAACATAAAACTAAAGATAAGTAATAATGGAGTTTGAGGTAAATGATTAGATAGTTAAAGAGGCAGGTGAAAATAAAACATGTAAATAGGGGAATGTACAAATATGCGAATATGCTTTTGTCTGTATACATGAGTAATGATATTTTAACAGCAACGAGCAGATACATTGAACTCGCTAGCGGTTTTTCTCAAGTGATTAGGTCAATTACACGGATGGAAGCAGTAGCGAAGTGACGGAGACAGATGAATTATTTCTCGATAGGGTCAGTGAGTGAAGACTTTTCTTTGACTACGATGCGATATTTAGAACATTTATTGTTACAATTATTTGCCTTTCAAGCACTTCTTATTTATTTGCATTGTTTTATCATACGGGTAGGCCGCCCCAAAACACGTATTACTTTACGCTGCTCATTTGTGCTTATGTGTGGGAGTTTGAATTTGACAAAAACACTGATGGATGATTTACAGAAGCGTGCATGATTTTTTTGATGTGAAAGGCACAAAAGCTGCAGTACTCTGCTGGTGATCACAGCTTAACATGGATAACTAGAAGCATCTTACGGTTCCCAAGTCATATTACAATACTTACTTTCCTTAGACATCCTTCAAAGTCTTGAAATCTCTCTTAGATGCTCAAACTTAAATTCCGTTTCCCATTCCTACGGTTACGCTGTCCATGTTAACACGTGCCACTCTTGCTTAGCATGATACTCACGATGTGTATCCTGGGTTAATCTGTTTCCACGCTTTTAAACTTCACTTGTTCCTTTGCAATGAGTGGTATTTATGCAGGCAAAGTTGCGATATCAATATATTTAAGATTATTGATTTGTACTAAATATAAACATCTGTGCTCACCATTTAGCACGAGAATGAAAGTTTGACATTACCCTTCAAAGATCACTCTCAAAACCATGGCGGAGTTTGAAAATTTAATATATGACATTACCTGCGGCTGGTTACGGCCGGTTCGATAGCAACTATAATCGGTAGTCGACACCAGAACTATTTTTACCTTCGGATGCAAAACAAAAACAGTTATACAGTTAATCAATACCTGTCAACTTAAGTACTTTCTGAGTATGAACAAAGTTATTTTTCGACGTTATAAAGGGTCACTTTTCCAAAGTCACATGGGGAATATCAAGAGTCACTAGTTAAGAGTCGCAGTGATATCGCTGGGTGAGGTATCGCTGTGTAGTGTAGTGGAGATAGTGGGGTAAGTGGTGTCCGTGGATGAGCTTCACCATGAACTGGTGATAGTGACGGGTGCGTGGTGTCCGTGGATGTGTTCCACCATGAACTGGAGTTGTGTTAGGTGCGTGGTGTCCGTGGATGTGTTCCACCATGAACTGACTCACCACGACGCGCCACCCACCATGCACACACCGACCCCAGCCACACAGCGTCCACACACCTCCCTGAGGCTTTGTTTTCATATATATCCAACACATCGTAATTTTAGTCTATATAATCGTCAAAATATAAGCATATTTGCTGTAAGAACCAATTAAAAATATATTATTTTTATTTAATCCTGCTTCATTTTATTTTTTAGCCTCATTATACCGTTGCATTGAATACAAGTGATGAGGTTTCGGAAGAGAGATGGGAGTGTTTGAACAAGGCCAGCCAGTCTGACGCTCTCCGACAACGACCTTTGGAAACCATTAAAATGAAATCAGATACCTTGTTTATCACTCGCAACAACTTGATCACGTGGTTGTAATGGGGCGAGACCAATGAACTGACCTTGCTTGAAGGAGCGTTGCAACTGCGCCCTCTCCGGCCATCTTGTTCCTTCAGTGTCAACATGAAGTGCTTATTATGATGAGATTACTTCTAACATTTAGCACATTGTAATGACTTGTAAGAGGCACGGAAAAACTACCGCAGCAAAGGAGTATTAAAATTTTCAGACATTCCATTAAGGGCTGATAGGCAATTATATCATTACTCTCTTGCAAGCAGAGATTTGTTGGAAATTCATAACCAAGAACCGAATTTGCAAAATGTTGTTATTTTAAAGTAACGATTATTTTATTAATAGCTGTGGCCCCAGACTATTGTATCAACATCTTTTCAGATGACATCATGGACTGTTTAGACAAGTGTAAAAGTCTTCAAGAAGAAACTGGAAAAATATCATCACAAAGTGCCAGGTGGGCCAGTGGGCCTCCAGAAGCAACAGCGTAATTGACCAGGCAAGCACCAGACAAGCCTGGCCCAGGGCCAGAGTCCGAGAGTAGAAAAGCTGTCGAAACTCACCAAAGGTATATTTTAAGTATATCAACAAAATTTTTTCTTAAAAGTCTACGGTTGCATCACGCCGGATTTAAGTATCTAATTGCGTAAGGTCAAACCACCCTTCACCAGGATCGGGGTACTTTGTAATAATAATTATAATAATAATATTTGAGTCATACTGTATATAAATTAGTCAACCTCAGTAGTAAGCGTTCTTAAAGTATGGTAAATATCATCGTTTAAAAATTGATAGCGATAAATCTAACCCAATTTCTTGCATTTACACCGATTAAAAGAAGTGGTTCTTGGGGTGTTATATTAATGTCGAGAACTAACGAAGAATTCATTAAAAGAAATAGTATTAACATTCGTATTTATTCATGAGTCACCAGTGACGACTTGCACCACACTTTCCAACCAGCAGGTGAAGGGCAAGTGAAAGGATCATTAAACCGTAATCTGAATTTTATTTTTAGGTTCATTAGGAATTTCGATTTCACTCTCTAGAGTACAATCATTTTTATGATTTGGAGAGATGAGGTTTCGAGATATAGTGAAATCCGACCTAATCACGCCATGCAATATGTTTCATATTTACTTGAATAAGTAAGAAATTGGACTGCATTTCATATAGTAATAGTAATAAAAAATGCAATGGTCTGTCAATAAATGGTAATAATAGATTAAAGTGGGTTTAAGAGAGAATGTAGTAAGTTTCGTTCCTGTACGTAATCACGATGATCTATGTACGTGTTCTCCAGTCCAAAAGAGGCACATTGTCTGCTCCCATATCATTGTAGCTTAAGAGATTTTTTGACTGTTGAGGCATATACATCGAAAGATGAGTATTTCTCAGTGCATATACTCGAATTTGCCATAACCTCTATTTTAAGGATTTAGTGTCCTTGACTAACATACAGATGACATGCAATCCTAATGACCCTCGTGTAGTCGACTGCTGAATCCTTTGACTTTTTCTGTTTTGAGTTTGTAGTTGACCTCTGTTACTGACTTTGTTACAGCAACTGATACAGTCAGCACACTGTGCTTTATAAGTGGCAATTAGTATAGTATAATACATTCAGTAAGAGTTCAGTTGTTAGCTGGTGCAGTTCTGTAGTGTTGGAAGATTACTGAGTAGACCTGATAATGAAAAGTTTACCAGACCTGTTAGGTGAATTTTTAATATCGTTAAGCTATTTTAAAGCGTGATCTGCTTTGTTTTAAATCTGTGTTGCAAGACAGTTAAATATAACCTCGGTATTATGATGAGTTACGATGACATCAAACTACTTAACGTCATGTAAAACTGTCATCGGAAAACATTTTTAACGACGCATACGGTTTTATCGTTTTCCAGGAATATGATAACAACAGGCAAATATAATCTATTTACTCAAGCAATTGTTATATCCATTGTTTTCATAAATGGAAAAGTATGCAGTATGTTTTATATTTTCATAAGAACGTAAGCTGGTGTTGGGATAATTATTAACGTCCATAAAGCATCACAAATGCTTATTATTACTCTTGTGTTTAACACAAAGTCGAACCGCTCGTTACCGAGAGGAAATTAATATGCTTTTGTAAATATTGCGGCCTACTAGACAAGACAGAATTAAATAACTCTTGCTGTAAACTATATCAGGCTGTGTGTAGCAACGAAGTGAAAACATGCAAGTAGTCACGGGTCTTTTTGTTGTTGACGGGACGACACCGAGGGGATTACGTAAGTCATAGAAAACGTGTTACCAACCATGCAAGGTTTACGATGCTTTTATACGTGGATGCCTGGAATGAACTCTTCGCTTGAGACTTGGCCATCCCGCAAGAGAGTATCCGGGGACTAGTGCAGGAGGTTGGCATGCAATTATCTGTTAACCTCTGATACTTACCTCCCCTCACTTGCGCATCTGTAAGAAAAAGAGTTTGCCATAGTCTGAGTTATCATTTTCAATAGGGACTTATCAGGAGGGTTGCCTACTGAGCAGTAACAAAATCATGACTATAAGCACCGTGTTGCTTATTAAGACTAAACCTACTTTACTACTCAAAGGAAATAAAGTAACTACAAGAAAATATAAATCTATATCTACTAATAGCTCTTGATCTACGACTAAATATTAAAACATTAGTTTATATTTGTATTTAAGGGACTGAATGTTCAAGTTATTTAATAACATATTTAAGAATTTTAAGAAATATATTGAATTAGAGATTATTTCAAGGGACAACTATGGGCTAATGACAAGCCTTATATTAACATACTTCATATAGTTGAAATTTATAAGACTAACATATTTTCTGCATTTC
The DNA here is from genome assembly GCF_038502225.1 of Cherax quadricarinatus. NCBI lineage: Eukaryota > Metazoa > Arthropoda > Malacostraca > Decapoda > Parastacidae > Cherax > Cherax quadricarinatus. The sequence continues at coordinate 21,064,455 of NC_091327.1, read as the reverse complement.
TTAAGCAATTAATTCATATATATATATATATATATATATATATATATATATATATATATATATATATATATATATATATATATTATATATATATATATATATTATATATATATATATAATATATATATATAATATATATATATATATATATATATATATATATATATATATATATATATATATAAACTGTTTTCATGAGGAAATGTTTACTGTGGGGGAAAATATCGACTGGCAGTCCATACTAATTGGGAAAATGTCGATTACCAGTACATAGTATATGGAACACTAGCCATTTTTGTTTATTTATTTATCACTTAAAATTAAATAAGCGTTCTACTTCCATCGTCTCGAAGATTTTTTTTGTTATAAATAAGCGGACATGTTCAACATTTAAGAGTGTTAGATGAAGCTGTGTGTATGAGTATTACTGAGCTTAAGTGCTCAAGAAGCTCTCTTCCCAACTCCCGTAGACCTTGAGATGGACAACCAAGCCTCCAGCAACCAGCCGGTGCTGCTAGATTTATTAGTTTCTAGTTGTTAGTTTTGATGTAAAGCGCGAGCAGATGCTAAGGTCGTTGTTTTATGCTCCCTCTCACACGACCTGCAACTAAGATGTCTTCTGATAAAGCTAGAAACTTAGCACTTTATTTCTAAACCCTCTGGACATCTCTAAAGCGTGGTATACCAATAAAATCTTTCATTACTCTTGCCTAATGTTTCTTTACAACATGACGAAGGTCCGTGTTTGGAGAGTTAAAACATCGAGTTATTTTACTTGGCATAAATTATAGCTATAAAACTGCTTACTCACCCTCAACATTCACAGTGGCCACGGCTGAAACTCGCACAGATATAAAGCCAACTACATCTACGGTAACATATGATCGTCAGTGTGTAATGTCTGAGAGCCAAGAACCAGAAACTCCCTTACTTACGAGGTAGTTTCGGGCCCGGCTGACGGTATGTCTTCAGGTATTTGTCGAACTGTTCCGCATTCAAGGTGCTGTTGAAAAACTGGTGGATCCGGTTGGATAGGCGATCCTTCAGAATCAGTTTCTCCTGCTCTTTCTGTTCTTTCTCTGATGGTTGCAATGGACCCGGAAATGGTAAGTAATGAAGACTTGTTTATGAGGAATGGTCCACCAGGCTGGTGGTAGGTGCTCAGCGAGTAAGAGTAGGGAGGCATTAAAAGAAGTGTTGTAGATGATGAGGCTAGATATTCATGCATGTGTAAAGAAAATGACCTAAACGCAGATAGGTTCGTGAAAAAAAGACATAAGAATGGAAAACAACGTTTCGCTTCATCTACTTGGAGCGAAACTTTGTTAAAATTTAGACCTGTTCTGAATACATGTGTATATCTTTTAACCGAAAGTGTTGTATAAGGAAGTATACACCAGATGTGTAGTGGTTCACTGCACACCACCTGTGTGGTGGTGCACTACACACCAGCTGTGAGTAGTGCACCAGACATCGTCAAGCATGAGAGCGGCATGAGTAGACACCGGAGTGACAACTGTGGGATCTGTAACATTTTGCTGTGGATAACAGCACCCCAGGGCCATCTCGGGATGTGTTGTGTACCAGACCACTAACAGATGGTGTTGACTAGTGTTGCTGTACCAAACCAGTAACAGGCGGTATTGACCAATGTTGCTATTCCAGACCAGTGACAGGTAATGTTGACCAGTGTTGCTATACTAGACCAGTAACAGGTAGTGTTGACCAGTGTTGCTATACTAGTTCAGTTGCATACACGATATTATTATTATTATGCATTATAATTGTGAGTCACTGAACTTAACAAGTGGTGGAGGCTCGATCCTCCTTCCTCTGATCAACACTCGCAGTAACTTACACCCCTATGTCAGGCTGCGAGTGTTGAAGCGTTTTGAATATTGAGTTGAGGTGTTTTAGATACAAAATGTGTTGAGTATTGAGAAGTGGTGTAAGTGTGGTGATAATGGTGGGAAATGGTGATGATGGTGGCAGTGATGAATGTATGCCGAGAACGACAGGCAACAGATATGACACAGTCGATGTTTTTAAGCAAATTCCTAGCCACAGAGAATTAAAATTTTCCTAAAAAGTAAATTTCTTTCTTTAGGAATAAATATAACATTTAAAATAAAAGAAAAAACAAGAATCTCTTCTTTTTTTTTAATGCAACTTTAGTATATGTAATTGACGGCTATTATTTTTACATTTCAGTGAGAAACATATGTGGTCTACTCATTACAATAACTATGTTGCTGATGTTATTGTAAAACGTTAAGAGTTAATGGCAGAGAGTGTGTTAGTGAACATCGCTTCAGTTGCAGCAGGCATGCCACACCTCCAGTAAAGTTTAGCGGTGGCAGTTAGTAAAGAGAGTGAAATACCAGTGTCAGTCGAAGAGACGATGGACGCATGAAGATTCGTTTGGTCTCACGGGAGCCGGATTTGTTTGGTCTCACGGGAGCCGGGTTCGTTTGGTCTTACGGGAGACGGAATCGTCTGGTCTCACGGGAGACGGATTCGTTTGGTCTCACGGGAACCGGATTCGCTTGGTCTCACGGGAGCCAGGTTCGGTTGGGGTCATGGAAAACAGATTCGTTTGGTCTCACGGGAGCCGAGTTTACTTGAATAACGTCTATCAAGTATTTTCCAGATCGGCGAGATGGCGGTAGTAGTCGACACCTTGGTGAAGCATTGCATATATATATATATATATATATATATATATATATATATATATATATATATATATATATATATATATATATATAAATATATATATATATATATATATATATATATATATATATATATATAAAACAAGATTTTGGAGGTACAAAGAACTTTCTGTACTTCATTATTTACACAAATATGTAAGTGTGTAACAACGGGGCCGCGAAAGTTCAAGTATCTGCTCGTTGGCTGTAGCACTTTGATTACCAGGGCGTGTAATCTTACATTAAAAAAAATTCTATTGACATTTATTTTGCGGAGAGCTTCTTTGAAACGCCCAATTGAGACTTCGATTAGATATATATATATGTTGAACTAATGTCCCTTAAACTGTACATCCCATTTTCTGTAGTGTGAGGGAAGACTTACCGGCGGCGGTGCGCGTGGTCTTGTAGTGACTGAGACACTGAATCCTCAAGTTGTCCTTCATGTGCTCGTCCTCAGGGTAGTACCGCTGCCTCCGCGATGCCAACTTAGGCAGCTCGTTGAACTCCAGAGCTGTCAAAGGTCGCCATTTTTTTGTTTTTGCTTTCTCAGTTCATTATGTTTCTCCTTAAGGGTTTAATCCTTAATATGTCTCCTTCAGTAGTCATGGACCCCAAGTCGGTGGTTACACCCCAAGTCATGCGTTTAGTGTTGTTCTCTTATGCTTCTCACACTCTCTTACCCAATGTCGGCCGCACCCGCTGTGCACTCTTATCTTTAAGTGTGGGAGGTGCCCAAGGCAGTAAGAACGAGTACAGATACATACCAGGACAAGCTAGGACAGGACAGCCATCGTGCTACACAAAGGGTGTGGTGGTCGCACACTAGCAGATGAGACGGAGAGGGAGGGGAGAGGTAGGCCAGAGGACAGGATCTCCACCAATTACCATTACCCCCGCCCCAACAAAACACTCTCTTCCCTACTCATCACACTCGCCACCTAACTCTGCTCCTCCTCGTCTCCGTACGATCTGTTTTATGTTTGTCTGTGGTATGTTTTTGCTGGAGGAAGGTTGTGCGCGATAAAACGTTTGGGTCTTGGGTTTACCAACGCACCGGTTGGCATTCCCATGGGGCCGCTCACTCCACCTTCTCTTAAAAGAGAAGGAAGATAAAAGTGGCAGCCACGACACGTTCACCGCAACGCTAACTTTATATTTATGATTACAAAAAAAAGAGAAACATATATAAAAAACGTAAAAAAATACGATTTAAAACTCAAAACAATGAAGACCGTCAAGTTATAAGGGAACGGAGGTCTTTTTAATGTTTTGGTCCCTCGGATCAATTTTTTTTAAAGTCTTTTTGACTCTTTTAGTTCGCAAATTCTGCTAATTATAAGATATTAAAGTGAACATAATTAAATTATTTTCCGCGTGAACTATTATACCAGAGTTAAGAGAATATTAATTACCATGTCGGGGAAGTATAGTCACGGAGCGTTGGTTATTAATGACTGATATCTGGAGGTACTACAGTCACAGCTGTTACTCCCTTATAAGAGACATTCTCTCAGCAAATTAATCTTGTGTAAGTCCTGTACAAGACAAAATTATATCCAGGTCACCTTCGCGTATTTGTGAAAGAATCACTGGAGCGTAAGTCACATTTTGTTTATTTAGCATGAGTTAGTTAATGAATTACTGAGGCAGAGTTGTGGCAGTGAGCGCGGCCGTAGCATTAACAGCAACCTTCAATTTATAGGCGAGAACATAAACTGTATTTAGTGTACTAGTGGTCATGGTTAGGTGAATCCCAGACAACAGTGAAGAAATGACTGCATTTAGCTCTGTGTAGATTGTGTAGCTTATCATGTTTATGTGGGGCATTGAGGACGAAAAGTGGAAGAGGCTGGATCCTCCGTCTGCTTAGCTTCCAGAAAGATATACTAGATGAGAAGTATTCGCTCTGTGTAGAGCTTTATCAAGGCGTGATTTGATAAAGGTCTACAAAGAGGGAAACGTTGTCCAAATAAATCTTTCTTTTGTAATATGTGTCATTCCTACAGCAGTGTTAGGTATCTTCCTGACAACGTGACGTAACTCGTACTTCTCACAGGGATTATTTAGTCATTTACATATAATCTTCACATGCTTTGCATTCGTGCTTGCATGCACATGAAATATATTAACATTCGTGCAAGAAAAGAAAATGTTTGTGATGAAGCGGATCGTAAAAATGATAAGTCACTAGAATTTAAGTATAAACAGAAAGAGATTCGCACATATACACACACGTATGATACAGAGGTCCATCACTTCGTGGATTAGACATACATTCATACAAACCTTGGCAGGCTTTGCTCACATTGTGTTCGTCTTTAGTAAGTTATTTACGACATAAACATGAAGTATCTAAAAACAGAATCAACACTCGTTCTCTGACAACTTACTCTTCCCTCGTCAGTGTGTAATCGAGTCAAGTGTGGAGAGAGAAAGAAAACCACCATGCATTCCTTCCCACGGAGGTCAGTATCGAAATGTTGGCCCCTTGGGCACATTGTCAGTGATGCTAGCAGTAGCAGCAACAGGATACTGAGCGGTAGCGGAAGCGGGATAGAGTTATGTAGCGTCAGTTTCCTGACCTTCAACTCGGCTCAGCTTTCCCACGTCGTATAGAGGAAAGCGAGCCTTGTCCAAGGTATAGGAACCAGTCACCCATCTGCGCCAGGGACGTTATTCACAATGATAACCACTGCAATTTAGTTAGATTTTTTTTTAGTTTCCTATTAACGAACCAACAAAAACTTAACCAGATTCAAACATGATCGTTTGTGTTTTGAAATCTACGTTGAAATTTGACTCTGAAAGCTAGTAGAAGTGGATTGAGCAGGTAGGTCTGGTACAGGTGGGGGACTGTGTCACAATGATACGGTAGATAGAGGAGGACCTACCAGGGGCTTCCTCAGCGTCCACGTACTCAGCCTTGACCAAGGTGGCTACGTGCTCGGGGTCCTCGGCAGGGTAGCGGGCACGGGCCTTGCGCTTCCATTGGGGCTGCCCTCCGGCAAACTCTACACAAGCCAGGTGCTTGGGCCCTGTATACCCAGCCTCAGGCGTTATATACACTTAGACCTACACTAGCACACTCAGTGTGCGGCACTCACACTTACACACACACACACACACTCACACGGTCACAGGGTCGTGGGGGAGACATATTAGGGGTCTGGTATATATTATACATGGAAATGGCATTAATCACATTATTATTTATAGAAAGTATGCAGAGATAAATATATTTGGTATTTAATTAAATATTTATTTAATATGGAGTTAAAAACTCGAAGTAGAAATATGGTCTTATAGTTAAGAAATCTTGTTTACGAAATTAAGTTATTGCACTTAATAAATGATAAATAATTAAAGTGGCTGAAATGTGCAAAATATGTTAAAAATGAACAATAATATATCAAAATATCAGGGAAATGTCACCGAGTATCAAATGCAAAAAGATATATCCATTACACAACAGATTGTACTTTTGTTATTTTTCAAAGACTGAATTAAAATCAACAATATGCAAAAAGAGGAAGGATGGAATTATGCATCATGACGAGATATATCAAGACTGACGCTGTGTTGGGGTCTCACCGGATGAGTACTTCTTGTCGTCTATTGCAGCAGACCTGTGGAGGAGAAGTGTGTTAATATCCACACCAGTAACACCACTACACTTGCACTAACACACATGCACCTCCACCACACATTTTTGCAGTATTGCGAAACAGCCATTATGACAGTTGTGTGTTTGTATGTGTGTGTGTGAAGATGTAATGACTTACGTACAAGTTGTGTGTCTGTATGTGTGTGTGTGTGTGTGTGTGTGTGTGATGTAATGACCTACGTACAAGCTGTGTGCTTGTACGTGTATGTGGGGTGTGTGATGTAATGACCTACGTACAAGTTGTGTGTGTGTGTGTGTGTGTGTGTGTGTGTGTGTGTGTGTGAGGAGACGGGATGATCTATATGCAAGACTACTTACTTCTTGTGTCGCTCTGGCAGGATGATCTCAGGAACTGGGCCGGTGGGGTCGAGGGAGTAAGCCAGGGACTTAAGACGGATGCGCATCTTGTCGACGTGGTCCTGGAGCATCTGTGGTTCAGAGAGGCTTGGGTAGCGGTGCGCCAGACGGGCTAGATGCCTCTCACCTTCAGTCTCCCCCGGCACTGTCTCCTGCCGGGGCAGGGACTGCAGGTGGGGCCTGAGCCTGCCGGCGGTGCGTCCACGAAAGGGAACCAGGGCCAGGCTGTCTTCTCCTTCCCCTGTGGTCACCGCACGTGTTGCAGGTGCTGGTGCCTGGGGGGTGTTAGTTGGTTAGCTGCAGCGACTACACTAAGCACAGGCACTGGCCAAAAGAGGTGCCGGCAAAGCTAGCCAAGCACAGGTCTGGTCCTTCCATGATACAATGAATTCGAAGCGAAGTGAGATGGCTTTCTCTTTGTCATCTTCTTCGCCTACTACAATTATTACTACTGTAAAGACTTGCACTGCACTAGATTTATTTCTCTAAGAACAAACCTTTAAAACAAAGAGGTGACTTGGTTCTTACGTCATTTCTAGACCAGACCTGAACTAGAAGCAGAATTAGGACATTAACAGTATTACATAGCCTATAATCCACAAGTCTTTATGTCACATCACTGCGGCTCTATGTTATTTAAAAACAGAATTATATTAACTCTATAGAAGTTTGTCTTTGTGCGTGGTAGCATATAAGACTAGCATATGTAAACTCAATTGAGACTCCAGCTCTCGGCATGATGTAAGTTGATGTGATCAGTTCATCAACTTTGGAGAAATTGTCTTTGAGGTGGTCAGTCCCACAGCTTGGAGAGGTGTTCATCGCTACAGTCAGGAACTACGGAGGTGAGCGCATCTCCAGGCTGAGGGACTGACCTCAAAAACTATTTCTTCAAGATGTAAGTTAAGCTAATGACCAGTATAAGTGAGTTCAGGCAGACATTGTCTCAGTAAGAGTGAGTTCTGGAAGGCAGTGACTAGCAAGAATTATTTACAGACAAATACTAGTAACTTCAGGTATATAATAAAGTCTTGTAAGGAGGATTTCTTAAAGGAGTGGTCTTCTGGAAGACCATTACTTTAAGAATGACTTCAGGCAATGTCCAATAAGAATGACTTTATAAGAGGAATGATTTAAGCATTGGCAAATAGGAATGACTTCTGGCAATGTCTAGTAAGAATGACTTCAGGCTGGAACATTTAAAAAGGTCTTTGTGTTGATGCATGAGAAAAAAAATGCTCTTGTTTTTGTACTCTTCAGATCATGCGATAGAATATGAGTGGAAAAAAATGAACTCCTGTCAGATCGTTTTCCCTTCATGTAAAATTGCTGCCCACACTAAAACGTTTATGTAATTGAACGCCACATTATCTCTTAGTATCACAAGATATTAATTTAAATAGATTAATGTGTAGTTTGTGTATATTCGGTGTATAGTTCTCGATGTGTATGCACTGAGAGTAGCAGTGTATATACAACCGAGGGAAGTGTCATATAGTATATTCAACACACAATTCACTTCATACAAATTATATAGTCTGATTTACTAGGAAAAATTAGGGATTAGTGTATACTTGACTGGTGGTGCATAGATCATACGCAGCCTTAAATGGCCTTCGAGCAGTCGACGGCCACCGAACCTAATAAACCAAGCTGTCATGCAATCAAAAGTTGGTGTTCAAGAAAAACCATTACTGACTACATGAGGGTCATTAACTCTGTAAATCCCCAAAACTCGGCCGGTCAAGAATATTTTAATCCCCAAGTTAATGATTAGTGTAGACTCTCAGTGTATATGCACAGTCAGGTATACAACTCTCGGTATTCTATTCTCTTGGTGGATTAATCTGCACTGTAGGAATTTTTAATGTTAACTCTACGAACTGTACTAAGATCTATCTAGAATTTTGTTACTAGTTATGCAATAAAGATTTTTTCTTTAAAAGCATGAGCAATTATTTAATGAAAAAAAATAGGAATAGAGAGGCAACACTGATTATATAAAATATAGAAACAATAAAAGAGCAAATTTAAGGGAAAGTAGAATATATTAAAAAACATATATTACAAAAAAATTAATTAAGCTTTTACTATGAATTACTATCTATTCTATCATTTTAGAATTGTAAGAACTTATAATAAATAGTGGGGAAAAGCAAATAAAGATAAATAATGACTATATACCGATAAATGTGATGTCACACAATAAGCAAGAAGTAAAATCCAATATAAATGGCACTGAAAAAAATCAATAAAAAAGCATTAGGGGAGAAATTAGTGTTATTTATAGAGGCTTGAAGATGGTTATGAAGCGAGAGACGTAGAATCTGTAGAGATAATTTACTGTGATGTTTACTGTTGGACTGAGGACTCGTGGTACTGACTGTTTTGTTCACCTGGGTTGTACTTAGCAATATGTTCAGTGGCTTACGTTCAGTATCATGCATTGCGTCCCGTTCGACAGGTGTAACAATGCGTCATGTTCAGACGTTCTATCTGTAATGTAAGTGATGTGTTTAGCATTTCATCTTCAATGATCTGAATTACCTTCAGAGACCGTCATACAGAAGGTAGTGTTCGAAGAGCCTCAAGTCTCTCTGACAACCTTGGCATCAGTGACGTTGACTTGTAAAGTATATGGTGCACCTCTTGTCAGATATTCCTAATGGATTTATTCTACATGCAAGTGGTTATAATCGGTGCCTGAGAGTGTAAGAGTTTTAAATACCTACTTGGACATACTATATTGAAAGCTTTTAAAACATGAACCGTCAGTGTGCCACGAATTTTACAAACTTAAAGTGTTTATACCAAGTATTATACAATATCCTGGGCTAGCTAGGTGGCACTTGAACACCTGGTACCACTGTACCACGATGGAACATGAACAATGGCTCGAAACTCTCTTTTCCAAGTAGTAATTCACGATCATCCATGTTTGACATACTGAGCACAGAGTTAGCCACATAGTGTGTTACGTACTGTGGGAAGCGAGAGCCCTCTTGTGGACACAGCGGACGATATGCTACTTTTTATTTACTAAGGAACGTAATGGACATTGATAAAACCTTGAAGGCTTGCGTTAAGTAGTGGTGCACTACTTATGGAGACTATTTCTTGTATGTTTTAATAGACACACTCGACATACAAGTATAGCCGGACATAGAAATTAGGTATAAAAATGCGTGTTTTGGATGTGTCAAGTGAAGTGGAATAAACGAGTTACATGTGTGTGTATACCCATCTAGCTGATCATGTTTGAGTAGTGTGTGCGTGTGTCTGTGCGTGAGTATGTGAGGGTTTGTGTGGCTCGGGGGTGGCAGGATGCTGTTACCACTGGTAGGATGCTGCCACCACTGGCAGGATGCTGCCACCACTGGCAGGATGCTGCCACCACTGGCTGGCAGGATGCTGCCACCACTGGCTGGCAGGATGCTGCCACCACTGGCAGGATGCTGCCACCACTGGCTGGCAGGATGCTGCCATCACTGGCTGGCAGGATGCTGCCACCACTGGCTGGCAGGGTGCTGCCACCACTGGAGATACTGGCGAGTATTGCTGCAGCGTCACTGCTGTCCAGTCAGAGGGTCGTCAAGCAACAACTGGAAGCACTAGTACATTCAATAGCTATTAGTGGCATTATCTTTATTAAACAGCGCTTCTTTTTAATCCGCGACTCATGACTGGTTATGCTGCAGTAGTTAAGGATCTTATGATGCCGAGCCGGGTACTGATTGTCTTTTGTTCCGCAAAGAAAAAACGGGAACTACAAAATATTCGTGTTAAAACTGTTAAATTTTGTTACGATAGAAACAGCGATTGATTCATTAACACAGGAACTTAATTTGTCATGCAGAGCTCATTGCCTCGATACATTAAGAAGATTAAAGCTGGCACTTTCCCACGCTTTAAAGCTGGCACTCTTCCACGCATTAAGGCTCGTTTTAACCCCACGGGAAGCTGTTCTCTCAAAGTCATGTTAAGAAGCTGTTCTGGTTAATTTAAGTGCTAGAGACACATACAGTTCTTAATGTTCTTACCGTCGCAAAGTTTGGAAAGACTTAATACAGGCAAGAAATCTCCGTAATCCTCTAGTTGGTACCGAATTATTTAAAGAAAAGGATTTAATAATCCAGAGTTAATGGAAAACTTTTATGGCAAAATTGTTTCTGCACTGAGAAAGATGTCAAGTCACTGTATGACTTATTACTGTACCACTGAACATAGTCTTGTGTTATCACGACGTCTGCCTCGACCCACTGGTAACTTCTTCTCTTACTGATTCACACAATCACGTAGTGGCCATTAAACTTATACACCCACACAGGTGGTGTGTGTGTGTGTGTGTGTGTGTGTGTGTGTGTGTGTGTGTGTAGCTACCAATAAGTTTTTTACATGCACACGTGCGTACAACAAGCACACACACAAAAAATACGTTTGCAACATAAGTCACCGTTCATTTTTAATCATCGATTTTCTCTCGTTTTTTATGTTTCTCGTTGAAATTTCTAGACCAAAAGATATATTTTATTTCTTGATATGTAAGACTATAAGAATTCACTGATTTGCATTTAGAGTCAATGAATAAATAGGATAACTGATAATGCAAGTGACCTGGAGTAAGTCAGTTTTAAGTGGGAGATAAATGAAAGGTTGGTAGGATTAATTCCTCAGTCTTCGAGACCAACAAACATATCTGCCACGACACTCTCGGGCCAGAAGTTGGCACTCCAGAGCCAGAAGTTGGCACTACAGGGTCAGAAGTTGGCATTCCAGAGCCAGAAGTTGGCACTCCAGGGTCAGAAGTTGGCACTCCAGGGCCAGAAGTTGGCACTCCAGGGTCAAAGCTGGCACTCCAGGGTCAGGTGGCACTTCAATCCCAGAATCTGCTACGACTTTTCAACTGAGTTTAAAAGACTGCCTACTTAGCTGACAAACTCCAGATTCATGGACGGATAAATTAAGTCGGGGTATATGTTCCTAAGCTCCGATTTGCTCAAATTACATTAACTGTATGACATTAATAAAGTCTTGTGTAAGTTATAAGTTCCCTAAATTCAGCTTGTTCTAGGACCAATTAGTTATATAGAGCAGCGACTCCTAACCAGTAAAGGTAAATATGAGTCTAGCAGAATGAGAGGTTAGAGTGGCTGGTTAATAAAGCCATCTAACAGAGTAAAAGGTTTGGCAATAATATTTAAGTTCCAGCATGAATCAATGATTTATTCTGTTGCTATTTATATTATAGGCTAGACAGTGATATTATTTATTTATTATTATTATTGTTGATCATCATCGATATTATTATATTTAGAAAGATCTAAACCTGTAGAGGTCATACAGCATGTGGGTAATGGAAAGCAATCAAGTTCGATCCAACGAAGGGCAGTACAGGTTCAGTTCCTTCAATCAAGAGCCCCTGTACTCTCGCCTGCATCAAGGAGGGAAGGTTTACACTTCAAAAGTTCTCTACTTTCCAGACTGGAAGTTATCGGCACAAGGAAAGAGGAACACGTCACTGACAGGAAAGTAATCCTTGACAAGAACAGGTAGATACAAGAATGTCCTATTCTCCGCTTTACGTTTTTGCCGTGCTCCTAGTTATTAAAAGTAATTTCGAATTATATCTGTACCTGCTTCTGGAGTTTATCCCCCCCCCCAAAAAAAAAAAAAAATATTATACCTCCAGAAAAATCTGAGAAGTGAAAACATTTTAATATTTTTTGAGAAAGAGTTTGTACGTATATTTTTACCAATGTTTCGGAGGTAAATTTAATGATTACCTTGTATTAATATTTGTTATGCAAGATCTTACAATCCAGAAGACCCATGTTGTGTTGTGTGCCACTTGCTATTTTCTTTCTCTAGCCAGCAACACAACACACAGGTAAACTCAAGTTCGTTCAAGAATAATGTGTTAAATTTGCTACACTTTTCTCACTGAGAAAAATTTGGATGTCTGTCGAGCAGGACTCGTGAGTTCGAAATTAAGTACACCATGACGCAAATACAGAGTCCTCAGACTTAAAGCTAGCACAAAGCCTTAGTACCGAGTAATGTCTCACACATAAACGCTCTCCCTAACAACAAACGCTGTCCCTAGCAAGAAAGTCTATCTTTAGCATTAAGTTCTATCCCTAGCATTTAAAACTATGAGCGTGGCCAGGCTACCAGTTACCAGTGTTCGAGGTAGACACGTGGTATGCGAGACAACATGTAAGGGAGACTTACACCTGGGGAGTAGCCTCTGGTATGGGCGGTGGTCCGTGGGGTGGTAGTTGTGGTTGTAGTGGTGGTGGTGAGGTGAGGGAGGCTCTGTTGGAGGGCAGGACATACCTTCAACAACACTTCATAACATCAATTTTCATACAAAAAGTCTTCCCTGGCAGTATAAGGTCACACAGACACACTAGAGACGGTACACCGCGAGCATAACTCTGCTCCTACAGCTACAAGTAGATATCACACCAAATTTTGACAATAATATACAGAGGTTACCCCAGGAGAGCTCTCTACACCACAGATCTGTGAGGTCCACAAATGAATAACATTTTAGATAGAGCTTCAAAGTCAATCATAAAAGACACCTTCAGACTGATACTCATTGTTGAAAGTCAATGCAAATATACCATAATCTTCACGTGAGATGTTTTATTTGTTTATGAGCGGGTGATGTCTTTCAAGGTTTGGAGCTTTACCTGTGATAACCTATCATTTTTTACACTAAGTCCTAACTTCCTACAATGCTGGTTAAAACTCTCTATAGTTCTCACTGCATATCAAGAACTCAAGAGAACACATGGGTAATTAACACATTCACAAATACGCTATGTATATAGATAAACAATCTACGTGCTACACCTAAAAGTAAATTGGGAAAATTCACCTTTCGTAATTAATCCACATTTTGGGGAGGAAATTTTAGACATTTTGAACCATTATCAAGTCGTCGTGAACCTTAATTACGTCCACTCGTAATGATCAAAGCATCGTTTGTAGTTTCGCCTCCGAATTGTGGATTAGTGCTTCACATCCACCCACACGTTGTTCTACAACACATCAACGTGAAACTTAACGGGTAACTGGACCTCCAGCTGATGGATGACGTCTCCACAGCCATGGCGGCTACAGAGGTTTGATACATAACTTGATGTACCACTATTGATAGACTTACCTACAATATGTCCAGTTAAAAGACGCATGAGCAACTACTGACACATAGTGGCTATGATTCTCTTTAAAAGAGCTTTATTAAACCAACAGTGGTTTGATAACGCAGGTGGAGAGCGTAATGTAGCCTTAATAAATGTCTCATTAATTGTTCTTGCTCGTTTTACCTAACAGATCACTTGTTAAGTGGCTCCGTTGAAGAATACACAAACGGAAGAACAGGCTTTCATTGTGACAACGATTCGTCCAAAGGATGTAAACCTCAGAGCGAAACGTCGCCCCAGTAGAGCCGTGTTCTGATACATGTGTCTGCATTGACACACGTTGGCAGTCTGCCGTTCATCCAAGTTCTTCGAAGCTCATATCTGGCCACAACCATCGATAATTTCAGTGTGTGTATATTCATGAGTATATACCCCAGAGTATGCATACATGTACAAAGGTAAGACATATAGTAGAGAACTTTAGAGTCCACTCCGAGGCTATCAGCTGAGGACTATCTTCTACCACAGGAGAGTCAAATTAAAAGATTTCGTCATCTGAGAAATAATAGAATAAATAAAAAGGATTATGATTCTTGATACTGAGTTTGTGAGTGTATGTGACGAGTGAGGTTAAGGGGGCGTTGGCAAGAGTATGGATACATAGGCGTTAAAGATGGAGGTCTTGACTGAGATGTGAGCATGACTTAAGGATGGAGGCTTATGTATGAGATCGTTGGTATGGGAGGAGCATGGGTGTGCGAGGGAAATGAGAACATACTCTTTCACGGAAGTCGGCATCGTCTAGGGTATCTGCGACACGAGGACGGTAGCGTGGGATGTAGGCAGGTTCAGGCAGCTCGTCATCCAGGTAGCTGTCGTAGCGGCTGTCGGGGTGAAGGGAGTTTTTAGTCTTCCCTCAACACACTTCTCTGTCTCTTTCCTGAACACATCTCTTTACAATTCACTCCTAAAATCTATGAATCGTTTTAAAAAAAACTGGACACCTTTTTAACCATAAATTTTCTTTAAAATCCTCAAATTTACTTTGAAAAACGAATTCCCTGTTAGAACTTTAAATTACATTTTGAAACTTCAGAATGCTTTATAAAAATTAAAATTTATTTTTTAACTTTCAAAGCCTCCTTTAAAACTTCAAAAGCCATTTAAAACAATAAATTCTGTTCCTTTTAAAATCTCAAATTCTGATAAAAAAAATTAAATTTTGATAACCAACCTCCAACCCTAACGCTACAAAAGCTATAAATTTAGTAACTTTAACTCAGTTTTTTTTTAATTATAAACATACGTTTTAGATTTAAATATAAAAAATTGAACTTCCCAAAAATGTTTGAAAAAAAAATATGAAAATATTCAGGGGGGGTATCAAGATTTTTTTCACTTGAGAAGAAGCACAGACAGGGACAAACCTAATCCTTGGCTGGAGTGGGACGTAACTATAGTAACCACCGTAGTCGTAGTAGGATGGTGGGGGTAAACGCGGCACGATACGCACTGGTGGAGGTGGTGGACCAAACTGTGGGTAGCCCTGCAAGCAACATCTGCCATTATGCTGAGAAATGTGGGTTACATCAACTCTCCACCTTGAAATGCTGTCTAGAGAGACGCTCGATTTAACATTATGATAATCTGTGTGTTTATACACAATATGACATCAATTTTGATATTCATAACTGCCATACACATTACTGTTTGTGGATTTAAGTGAATGTTCAAAAATACATTATTACGTTCCAAGAACAAACAACTAGGCACTTCATATATATATATATATATATATATATATATATATATATATATATATATATATATATATATATATATATATATATAATAACCTTTCCCCACCAGATAAAAATACATGAATTCCTAATACAGAAATTAAATTCTCAGCACATATATGCTGTGAAATTTGGTTACATTATACATATAAATATCAAATGATATATTGTGTAAACGAGGAGACATAACCTTATCTGAGATAATTAATGGAAGAGCCTATAAACTGAGGTTTAAAAATATTTATCTTCACAAAAACATGTAAAATATTAAAAAAAAATCTGTAAGAAGTAGTTATTGTACATAAATAAAAATATATAATGTAATCGATGAAGAGGGAACAGCACCAGCTTAGCTCTGCTTCTGTAATTACTAGTGAATAATGACAAATGGCCAACCCTAACACTCACCTGTTACTGCCTCTGCCCTTCAAGTGCGAGTGCCTTGATGGTGAGAGGGTTTTTTGATCCGAGGAATTGGAGCTACTCCTTCCTTTCCTCGGACAAATCGAATTGCCTCCCATATCCCCTCCCCCAGGCGCTGTATAAACCTTATGGGTTTAGCGCTTCGACATAATAATAATAATAATAATAATAATAATAATAATATTGACAATAATAATAATAATATTACAACTACTACTAGCAATAATAATAATAATGTTCCTCCACCTTGGTCAGTACACGCTAAAAACGTCTTGCAAAATAATATATATTATAGAAACATAAGAACATCATTTTTTATTGTAAGGCAAAAGAAGTACACATATTATTAATACATTTAAATAAGTAGGAGACTACAGTATTTGATCAATTTTTTTTTATAGTCATAAATGAAGTGAAAAAAGTTGCAATATTGATTACATCTCAAAAACGAAATATGATAATAAAATGTTTAACAAAATAATCAATTCTAAATAAATTTAATAAGTTTTAGCCATACAAAGTTCCGAAAAACATTTCAAGGTTATAAGAAAGAAGAGAATAAGTTGGTTAATGAGACGTAAAAGCCTATCAACTACACGAGGGTCATTAAGGCTGCATATCCCTTGTTTACCGCCAGTCAAGAGTACTTTAATCCCTATTAAATGGGCTAAAGTAAACTCTCAGGATATATACACTGAGAGACATACACCTCATGGTGTATACATCCTTTTCAATAGGAAGTGTTATGCACAGAAATAGGATCAGCATAATAGGGTAGCGAGTGGCGAGAAGGTTGTTTTATTCACGCATGTGAGAGGTGAGGCCAGTTATTCATCCGTGTGAGTGGCGAAAAGGTAGTGTTTCACCCATATTAGTGGTGAGGCAAGTTATTCACCCGTGTGAGTGGTTAGAAGGCAGATATTCACCCGTGTGAACGGCAAAAAGGTTGTTATTCACCCGTGTGAATGGCGATAAGGTAGTTTTTCACCCATATCAGTGGTGAGGCAAGTTATTCACCCGTGTGAGTGGTGAGGCAAGTTATTCACCCGTGTGAGTGGTGAGAAAGCAGATATTCACCCGTATGAGTGGCGAGAAGGAACTTATACACCCATGTGAATGGGAAGGTTTTTCATCCGTGTTAGTGGTGAGAATTTACTGAGCCGGGTAACAATGTCGTGGGAGGACAAGAGACAATCGATGCCCAAAATGTGTCAAGAAATGTCACCATGCTGGGCCTAACTTGAATTTACGTCCTTCAACATGTTAGGCTACATCCACTAGCCGCTTCAGGCGGGAAAAGTAGATACATATTCACAGTGGCGAAATAAATATTTTCTACTTAACTAGAGAAATTACGGGATTAGATAAATCAGTATAGAAAGCGAAATCATGGAGAAACGAAAGAAAGCGAGGAAAATTACCGAAACAAAAAAAATATTAATAATTGAAATGATGTGATTTAGTACAAAAAAAATAAAGAAAATAGAAAATTCCGCCCCGTTGTTACATTAGCGAGAATAAGAGCACAGTAAGCTGTCTAATAAAGCTCCTCTATATAGTGCATTTTTTGCAATTGCAACTGAAACAATGCATCCAAATTGAACAGCTTGTGATAAGGCCTTTATAGTATGCGTTATTCAGTTTCATGTGCAAAAAAATCGTGCTATGTAGAATAATTTTATAAGAGAGCGTACTGTATAAAAAATAGAAACGCAGAAAAATAGTCAAAAGAACTTAAATATATCCGAGGGAAAGCAGCGTTGCTGGCGGCCGACATCTTGGGGTCTTACCCTGACCAACGGCGACACCGAACTGCGAGGTGTCCTTAACGCTACTCGGTTAAGGATGAGCTGGGTGGCTGCCGAAGGCCTGTAGGAGGCGGGGGCGGGGGACACACTCCGTCTCTCCTCCCTCACCTCCGTGCTGTCTGGACTGTAGGTGGTGGTGGCCGAGTAGGAGGAGTAGGGCGAGGTATACGAGTCCTAGGTGTAAACACATGGGTGGGTCAGGCCTAGCTGTTGTTTTCTAACAAGGATCAACCCATGTGTAAAACACATGGGTGGATCAGCCCTCAATATGGTGGTCTAACAAGGGATCGCACTAGCTGGAAAACACATGTATGGGTCAGTCCTTACTATGGTGGTCTAACAAGGGATCACACCAGGTGGAGAACACACTGGTTGGTAAGGTGGTGGGGCTGATGCAAGAAAATTTTATCATTCCTGGTTACCTGTGTGGGGAGATTATACATACAACATGCTTCTCTATCTCTCTCTCTTTACTATAACACTACATATATATATATATATATATATATATATATATATATATATATATATATATATATATATATATATATATATATATATATATATATATATATATATATATATATATATATATATATATATATATATATATATATATATATATATATATATATATATATATATATATATGTGTGTGTGTGTGTGTGTGTGTGTATCACGTAACAGTGGAACTGCTCTAAACGTTACTCTTCATTAAAAATATATCATTGCATTGGTAAGACCTACCAACCCAACCTAACTTTACTTAAATACAGCCACGTACAATTTACGTGGCTGTATTTACGTGATTTCTTTTTTTTTTTCTTAAATTTCGCTATCTTCGTACTGATTTTGGAGGAATTTTTGCAGCAATACTTTTTTTGGGGGGGATGTGGGGGCCAAACAGATTTTGGTTTATCAGTCAAAACTTCAAGCTAGGACGAAAAACACGAGATATTTAATATATATTTTTTTCTGCTTCACCAACTGTTTGCTGTATTTTAAAATGTTTAAAACATACAATATTATGGTGGATGAAAAGTAAAGCATCATACTCGCTGTCTACTTCAATTAAGTATACATATTTAATTATATATATAACCCGAATATGACAGGTTTGCAAGAACAATATGAGTGAAATAAATAATAAACTCAATTATGGTCACACGGTGGACCGAATCGTCGTCCGGTCCTGTAATTCGTGGGTCTGTCGTGAGTTTAGATGTTTTTGAGGTACTGAGGTGACCAATGGTACGACTGGGTGTGTGCAGAGTAGCCTCGCCATTGCTGTCCTAGGAAATTGTTCCCGTCATTAGTTTATGCATTTACATTATTTAGAAGAAAAGATATTGCAGTCATTTAAGCGTTTATTTAATTATGGCGGAGGAAAAACAACATAAATTAGTTTACCACACAGTGAAGGGAAAATAATAATGTGTTGGTGGTACTGAGTTACCAGGGAGGTCCTCCCTACACCATACTCATTGTAATCCTACGAATTAAAACCAGATATAATTACCGTAACTATACCTGAATACAGCCCAAAGTCCTTACAAGGACGCAGATCTGTATATAATTTAGTCGATTTAACATCATTTTCCGCAAAATTTACTCTTTTTCTTTGTGTTTCCAAAGATAAATTAATTGATTTACTTGGTGTTATACTTGTACCTAATTATCATCATAGGACTTTGTTAGGATGAACAAGTTACATTGAAATAACATGTCTGTAAAGTGATGTATTAAGTGACTACTATTTTTATGTAAAAAACAGTAATTTCTTGGTGTGGTTTTAGAACGTGATAGTGGTAGCACTGAGAGAGCAATGCTTTCAAAAGTGACAAGTCAAGTCAAAGTTGACTGGACAGTTCAGGAAGAGTAGCTCCCTAGTAATTAAAAATAGCATTCCACGCATTTTACATATACACGACTAATCAAGTTAACTTTCTTTTCTTAAAAATAAAAAAGACCAAACTCCCGGTGTGTGTGTGTACACAGAGTTATATATTTCTATGAATTAAGGTGCTGCATATAACGTCATCATATTGCCCACCATGCCGTACCCACAAACAAATGCACATACCATTCTTGTTTTGAATAGTAAATAAATATTTCATATTTAGCACTAAACCCATGTGGGTCATTCAGCGCAAGATATGCTGGAAACTTGCTCCTCCGTCTGCTGAGTGCCGGACAGACACCTTCCTATTTGTACTCACCTACATGTCATGAATGTTTTGAGATTTTTATCATCCTAGTATAAGCATCACCACAGTTATCATTTGCTATGTTGTCGACTGTAACAAACGACCTGTTAAGCCTTTCACAGGCTCCCCAAGGACTTACAATTACCAAAAGAGATCGATTTCTGCCGTGAGGTGGAAAAGGGGGAATTCAACAGAATACTTATATCAGCAGGAGTGGGATGAAGTAAGAGGAATTTAGAAGGCAAGAATGTAAAAATGGAAAGAGAAATGGCCTTTCCCTATTCAGTGATATAATTTTAGTCACCATTCCTTGTAAAACACCTGCTAGTCATTCCTACAGATGCGATATCATAGGTAGTGGGTTATGGTGTCAGTGCACGTAGGCATCAAGTTTTAAAATATATACTGTTCATAGGAGAGTTACCAAAAAATATAAGACACTTTAATCATTTATAGAATACCATACAAAATAATACACATAAGAGGATATAAAGTATACATAGCTTAACTTACACAAAAATGTAGGCTCTAGGTTTTGGATCTCTAGGGTAAATTTATACTCTAGTTTTATATTCACTCTAGGTTTATATTCACTCTAGGTTTATATTCACTGTAGGTTTATACTCACTCTAGGTTTATACTCACTCTAGGTTTATACTCGAGGTTTATACTCGCTCTAGGTTTACACTCATTCGAGGTTTACACTCACTCTAGGTTTATACTCGCTCTAGATTTATATTCACTCTAGGTTTATACTCACTCTAGGTTTATACTCACTCTAGGTTTATACTCACTCTAGGTTTATACTCACTCTAGGTTTATACTCACTCTAGGTTTATACTCACTCTAGGTTTATATTTACTCTAGGTTTATATTCACTGTAGGTTTATACTCACTCTAGGATTATACTCACTCTAGGTTTATACTCACTCTAGGTTTATACTCGCTCTAGATTTATACTCACTCTAGATTTATACTCATTCTAGGTTTATACTCACTCTAGGTTTATACTCACTCTAGGTTTATACTCACTCTAGGTTTATACTCGCTCTAGGTTTATACTCACTCTAGGTTTATACTCACTCTAGGTTTATACTCATTAGAGGTTTACACTCATTCTAGGTTTATACTCACTCTAGGTTTATACTCATTCGAGGTTTATAGGTGTATAAGTCATACAGAATTACTTTACCTATCAACATATAAAATCAACTTACGAACAAGAACGTTATCTCATTTCAAAATATAAATTTAATAAATTAATATGAGGTATATTTAAATTACATCGTATCCATTAGTATATTAATTTTTATACATATTTTTATATAACAAAAGTTCTGGGAAGTCACAGTATTACAATATATAATATTACATCACAATATTTCATAGAGAGTAATATATTGCATTATTTCGTATGACAACTGGGCCACTGGAAATTTTCAGCCATATATAATTTATTTAGGCAAACCTAAAAACTTATGTGCAAACATTATTTAAAAGAAAATTAATGTTTTTTTTAAGACTATAAAATATTTTTTTTATGAAATTTAATAAGAAAATATAAAACAAAAACTGAAGCAGTGTTTTCAAGGATTTTGCAAAAATATTACTAAATCTTTTTTAACTTCATATAGAGTACATACTGTATTTAGTAATATATAACTAGAACATATTGGAGCGTACATTATTTTTAAAGAACTTAAAGTATTTTAGATATTTCTTCATACTTATAATATTTTGGAGAACTTAACTCTCAGGGACATACATAATTTTTAGTGAAAATTTACAAGTATTTACACATTCGTACATTTTTTCAGCTTTACAACGACATATAATAAATTTAGTGAAATAGGTAAAGATCTGTTTTTCAGTGATGTTTCTCTATTTTTATAATCTATAAAAAAATACATATAGTTTAAAGTACGGTTAGGAAAACTAATGTATTATTTTAAGTGCTATAAACCTAGGGTGAGCATAAATGTACCCCTAGAAATCCAAAACTTACAGACTTAGACTTTAACTATAATATATATTTATATTAAGGTAGGTGTATGCTAAATCCGCTTATTGTGTATTATTTTGTATTTTTTTAAATAAAAGATTCAAAATTAGCTTTAATCCCACTACGTGAAAGACACATATCAGAGAAGCTGATGTCTGAACATATTAAATATCACTATTAAATATCTATGGCATATATATCTGTCACATCTGCAGGGATAAGTAACAGGATCACCTATAGAAAATGGCCACATAAATAATTTATATGAAAAGGAAGGTGAAAATTTCTAATTTTCTACTCACCTTCTATAATCCTCTCACTCTATCTTATTACTTCTGATATAAGCCTATAAGACTTCCTATAAAAATATATGAAATCTATAAGGTGTGATTCCTTAAAAGGCTAGCCTAGTATGGGTCTGTAGACCTGCTGCAGTATTCTTCAATTCTTAAGTTATGAATCGAACACCAAGTGTTGGTAAATTGCAACTCTCTGCTTTCTCTCCCTTGCTTTGTCAGGATCCCGACGTCTGTGATCCTCATTGTGAAGGTGTTGTGATAGTGGCAAGTAGTTGCATTGCTGACAGTCAGTGAGCACTTTAGCTCGACCTCCCTAACTGACCAGTAAGACCAACCTCCAAGACTGACCTCCGTCAGTAGCTCCCAGGTGGGCTTGATGCCTCTCTTTACATGGATTGAGAGGTGCGTTGCATCCCTCCTCTACTAGATCGACCTCCAAGACTAAACTTCAAAATTAACCCCAACAACTCTTCCCTACACTTCTCCAATTCTCTCTCATCCTTCTTTTCCGGGTTTCCCCAGGTGGTTTAGTTCGACGACGCCTCACAAGAAGCCACTCCCAGACTTGCGACTCTAAAAACACTACAGAAGGGCGGGGAAGGGGGACGTACCCGAAAAAGCAGATCATACAAGTGAAATTTCATAGACACATTACCCCTTCTATTAGAACCCTATGGTATGGCGCGTGGCACATTACGTCCATTCACCATAACATGAAGTAAAATATTTTAATGTGAGGGAAGGGGTGAAGGTTCACATGCGGATAACATTTTTAACTTATCCACCCCCACACATTTTTAAACGGCTCTTGGATAAGACGTCTATCACTCATTTCTTTTATGTAATTTATATATTTATCAGACTTGCAACAAAAACAAACCAGGCCATGAAAGCAGTGTAACTCAAGCATCAAACTGCATAAAAACAAAAATGGTGAAAATAACACACAAACTAGCATTGTTTTAGAAAAGAATTTTAGATATTACTAAGTGATTTGTTGTGTGTTTTATTTTACCCCAGACTCAGGAGATCATTTATATAGTAATAAGTGTGGAGGTGGAGAGTGGAGCGCAGGGTGTGGGTGGGCTGAGCTGGCACACAAGCAGTGTGGCTGCATTTTTTGGCGTGAGTAAGCTTGTGAGTAAGTAAGGAAGAGTGCGGTGGTGCCGGCAAGCAGGACGTGCATGACTGGCGTGGGTTTGGGCGCTGTTGGAGCTCTGAACAAACTTACGCTCCAGCTGGTTGAAACGCGGACAGGGCTGAGGGATCTGGCGCGTCCTGCCAGAGGGCTGAGGTGCCTCGCTGACGTCCACAATCTTCCTGAGTACGGTCCCAGAGTTGGGTAATACCAGTAACTGTACGAGATTGATCTTGGCCTCCTATAAGGAATCAGAACCGACGAGTGATATCTGGGAGTAGTCCAGTAGGAGGAATATCTGGGATATCTAATAGTCTTGACACTCTTGACTGGTGGAGGAACGGAACTGGCTCTGGGAGGTGAGTAAGATGAGTAGGCGATAGGTTCAGCGTAGCGCCTCAGGAAGTTGAGTCTGTCCCTGGTAGTGGGCAGGTACCGCGTTTCTGTGGCTCGATGTGGCCCGAAGTCGACACGATACCAGCCTTTGCGAGCCTTACGCTCCATGAAGCTGTTATCCACTTCAGGCCAAAGGTAGGGAATCTCCGGGCTCAGGCTACGGGCCTCCGCCCTTGTTGTCTTTGTTTTCCTTCGCTGCACCAGAAGAATTTGCATGTCAGCTTAGTAATCATTACCACCTAATAATAAATCATTAGGATAAGACAACATATGTGCTCTTACTACTTGAGACAACCTGGAAGGGCTGAGAATAGGACCAAGCAGGGTAAACAGGGCTCCATAATGATTAAAATAAGAAAAACTATCCTGACTACATGCTAATTTATCCTAAGTTGCTCACGATAAAATAGTAGAACTAACAACTGCTGTTATTTGAAGCAAATGCTTCTGTAACATCTCTAATTCATTGACCCTCGGCTCTTTCAAGAAGCTTAAGTGTGTAGTTACCAAGCGACTATACTCCTGCAGTGTTTAGTATAGGTGCAAATGTTAAATTAGTTGAACAAGGGAATTACAAACCCATCTAGGATTCATTTTGTTTTTTAATGTCAGCCTACATCATATAATGTTTTAATGATTTTGAATTTATTCTAGGGCTTATCTTCCTTTGACATTTCCACGCAGAATAATGGAAAAGGACCACGCGTGCTTTTTTTTTTTTTTTTTGAAACTGTGTAATATACATGCCAACTTTCTGAAAAATATTACTAGGGATTAAAATTTGGCATCAGTAAAAGTATTTATCCGTACTTGTATTTTATAGTTCATATCCAGAGGCTTCGTTACCCGAGGTGCAATTACCGTTGACCAATAAAATTTAATTAAGAGCTCTGTTCGATGGTCGCCACACCACAGAAAGGACAGCGAGGTTAACAATGGTTTTTTGTGGGAAGTGTCTTGCTCGGAACGAGTACAATAGTTTCTAATAGCATTGGTGAGGCGACATGAGGGCCAAACACCTCCTTTATCAAATATGCGGGATATAAGGAAGAGACAAGATTTGTGTTACCTTGCCTCGTACAGATAAATCGGGAGATAAAGCCTGCTCATCCAGACTAGAAAAATTATAAACTAGGTACTTTGAGGCTGAGTCTTGGCTAGTTACAGCAGCCTTCGTATGACCCATACGTGTTTACCATTTGATTATTTTACTATAATAAGAGTCCTAGGCAGTAGGTTGGTAGACAGCAACCACCCAGGGAGGTACTACCCTCCTGCCAAGGGAGTGTAAAACAGAAACCTGAAATTGTTTTACATGATGGTAGGATTGTTGGTTTTTTTTCTGTCTCATAAACATGCAAGATTTCAGGTACGTCTTGCTACTTCTACTTACATATAAGTCAAACCACACACGCATGTATATATATATATATATATATATATATATATATATATATATATATATATATATATATATATATATATATATATATATATATATATATATATATATATATATATATATATATATATACCCCTCCGGGTTTTCTTTAATTTTCTTACTGTTCTTCTTGTCTATTTCCTCTTATCTCCATGGGGAAGTGGAACAGAATTGTTCCTCCGTAAGCCATGCGTGCCGTAAGAGGTGACTAAAATGCCGGAAGCAAGGGGCTAGTGACCCCTTCTCCTGTATACATTACTAAATTTAAAAAGAGAAACTTTCGTTTCTCTTTTTAGGTCACCCTGCCTTGGTGGGATATGGCCGGTTTATTGAAAAAAAAATAACAAGAGTACTAATAATAGTGATAACAGCCTCCTTAGTACACCTCTATAATTTCTGCTGACCTAACAATTTTGAGTACAGTGATCTATCATTTATTACGCCAAGTACGCTAACAATGTTAAGTAATTTAGTCCCACGTTATACTGAAGAAAGTGGGAGAAAAAGTTCAGGACATTTTTTAATCGATATATTTCACTATAAATAAACTCTTTTTCCACATCATTTATCAGTATCTATACCATTCACGTATTGTACCAATTATTTATTACTGTACCAATTATTTATTATTCGGATTTTCCCAATGGTCAGGGAAAGCAAATAAGAAAATAACATTATTATTAACTATACTATATATTTATATATTAAAATTTCAAGGATTTTAAACTTTGCAGTGCTAGTTACTAATTAATTACTGAATTTAAATATAACATAAGTAGCGAGGTGTTGAACCTCAGCGGCTGAGCAAGTAGTAATTTCTATAAAGAAATAATTACTATGGAGAAATAATTCCCTAACCTAGCAACACTAGGTTATGAAGATCAACACATGCAGTCGTAACAGAGCGATGTTCTCGCTCTAGAAAGAACTTTCCTTCCAAGGCTTGACTTTGAACGTTGTCTCAGTAAGGTCTTCTTAGAGCGAAACACTGTAATGGGAAAGTCTCCTTAGAGCGAAACGTTCCAATAAAGTTATTTTAGAGCTAAGCACTGTCTTAGAAAAAAATCTCTTTTAAGAGTTTAGACTTGGGTAGTCCCGATAATGTCTCTTTAAAGCGAAACGTTGTACAAGTCTATTTAGAGCGAAACGTTGTGCAAGTCTATTTAGAGCGAAACGTTGTGCAAGTCTATTTAGAGCGAAACGTTGTGCAAGTCTATTTAGAGCGAAACGTTGTACAAGTCTATTTAGAGCGAAACGTTTTACAAGCCTATTTAGAGCGAAACGTTGTACAAGTCTATTTAGAGCGAAACATTGTACAAGTCTATGTAGAGCGAAACGTTGTTCCGGTAAAGACATGTGCTCTGTCGTCATTCCTGTGGTCACTAAATCCTTCAACTAACACTCGGCTAGTTCATAAGAATCCTGTGGAAGTTAGCACGGCGAGAAATTACGTTACATTAGTATAACTGTCTCGGTTAATGATTAGTTTGTTATCAAGGATACTGCGAATAGTTAGAAGTGATTCATTGTTAGAAATGAGAATAATTCTAGTGTTATTTATTATTTTTTAATATGCAGTTCTTAAAATTACATTTTGCTCACATCAGCTGCGAGTTGTCCAGCGATCCAGTTAGTGTGTTGATAACATGTTAGTGTGTCGATAACATGATAACGGTTTGCTAAGCTGTGTAGAAGTGTTACTGTATCTGTCTCACTATTCCCCTTTTACTCGTAAATATTTATTTGATAATACACAGAAATGTACGAAAACCATTCAATGCCCCTTTATTACACACACACACACACACACACACACACACACACACACACACACACACACACACACACACACACACACACACACAGCAAGTGGAATAGCCTAGCAAGTGAAGTAGTGGAGGCAGGAACCATACATAGTTTTAAGAAGAGGTATGACAAAGCTCAGGAAGCAGAGAGAGAGAGGATCCAGTAGCGATCAGTGAAGAGGCGGGGCCAGGAGCTGAGTCTCGACCCCTGCAACCACAATTAGGTGAGTACAATTAGGTGAGTACACACACACACACACACACATACACACACATCTAAACAACGAAGTGGTATAGGAGAAATCTATACATAGCTTTAAGAATAGGTATGAGAGGGCTCACGCAGCCAGGAGCGAAACCAGTACCGGCCAGCAGAGAGGCGGGGCCAGGAGTTGAGATCGACCCCTGCAAGCACATTTAGGTGAGTACGTCCACATACACAAACACACCCACATTTGGACACACACACAGCTGTCACAGGTAGTAAAGTACCCACGTAAAAATATAGTAGCAAACAGATAAATAAGGCATCTTAGTGCCTTTATTGGGGAAAATAAGAGGCCAGAACTGCAATCTAATACAAAAGCGATCTTGAAAGAATACCAGAATATCTCTTCACAGAAAAAATAAGAGCAGTTACTTTTTATCATTGTGTTTCAGTTGATTATTATCAACTGAAGTTGTGATGGATATGTGGGGCAGCGGGCCTATTGCAGCAACAGCCTGGTTGACCAGGCAAGCACCAGACGAGCCGGGCTCCGAGAACTGTAAGACTCTGGAAACTCATCAAAGGTATATCAAAGGTAAGATATTCAGCTGCCTCATCTACATAATATTTGCATTACTAGGTGTTTACCTTGAAGAAATATATTAACGGCTTTAATCTGGACAAAGTTTCACTAAGTTAGAGCTTTATGTCTTGAAAAAACTCTGACAGAGCCAAACGTTGTCTCAATAAAAGCTGGTTTCGCAACTTTTTTTCCATCAATATTGTCGGCAATAAGCCATTCGGATCTAGCTATAGTATCCTTAAATATAAATAAAAAATAATTTTGAAAAAAAAAAATCTTCAATAAAAGAGAGGGTGTGAGGTAAATTCGTGGCATCACGTCATGATATTTAAGGCAACGAGCAGACAGACGCCAGAGCCTCAGGCATCACAACCCGCTAAGTTTGAAACGCTACCATAATTATAGCTTTCACTCTTACCAAAGAGATTAACAAAAAACGGAAACCATGCTGTGGGGAATGTTCCTGTAGCCAAGATTTTGCTGCCTAGCGTGTTGGTGCTATGGCTGGAGGCTATTTCAGTGTTGATGCTCGTGCGAGATGATCCGAGGGTAGAGTTTAGCATCCACCAGAGGGAAGGTACTAGTCACTGCGATAGTTTAGTCTGCTCGAGTATGTTTGGTCAGATGCTTAACCTGACTGACTGACCGACGTGCACATCATTCAGAGCATCTAAGATAAAGTGCAGTCTTAGCAGGAGAACTGTAAATATTCTGAGAGTTCGTTAATGCTCCATTACTGAACTACAAACTGTCTTTTCAACTCTTCAGCCGCTGGGAATCATTCGACACATCACGAGTCATGACGAAGATGTTGACTAAGGTCCAGAAACCGTAGCATCATAAGTAAGCGTAGAATCGTCGATCCTAGCTCATCGTTCGTTTATTTGTGGCTTACACTTTGGCATAGCGTGAAGAGACGTCAAGTGGTTCAACATTACTCAGTCAAAACCCCTTTACAGGGTGCAATATGACGTCTAGACGAGGCTTTTCCATTCACGTTTTTATATTTACTTGGCTCTGGCATAATTTTATTACATAGTTAACCATTCCCTATGATGCTGGGGGTATGGTGCCTTTGAAAGGGTACTGATGCGACAATCTCTTACTGTCTTTTACGATATTCTCGGAAAAGCATGACCTACACACCACAGGACAACATGGATTTAGAGAAGGATGATCATGCCTGTCACAGTTAAATCTCCATTATAACAACACTGACGCCTTGAAAGAAAAACAAAATTCAGAAAGGGTCTACACGGATTTGGCACAGGTATTTGACGAACCACAGAGTGACTGCCCATAAAATGAGATCAGTGAATATAACCGGAAAGTAAGGAAACAGATTTTCGAATTTCTAACAAAAGAGAACACAAAAAGTGGTAGCATACAAAACTAAGTCCAGTCTCAATAAAGTAGATAGAAAGTTCGTACCAAAGGCACTGTTACTGTTTCTCATCTTCATGACAGATAATAACATTAGTTAAATCTTCATGTCATCCTTCGGAGACAATACCAAAATGAAAGTTGCATTAGTGGAAGACAAGAAAATACAAACAAATTTTAAGAATATTCTTGTGGATAATGAAAATTAAATGATGTTCATTGACAAATTTTAACTACTTAGATATGAAAAGAATGAAGAACAAAACATACCGAACAAGTAGAAGACTCATCGATAATTTTGTCATTGTCAGATGATCTGTCAATTAGAGAACACAATAAATCAAATGCAAATGACAGAGTGAATTACGAGGACTTTCAAAACAAGAAAAACAGCTACAGTGATTTATATTTCCCAGTAAATAGTGCTCTCAACTCAAATATTATTCTTGGATTACAGCATTTTTCAAGACAGAATAGACACCTCAAATCACCTGATAATATATGCATGGAAGACATCTGGGGACCTGGGCCACAACCTGCACACTGTCAGGGAAAAAATATGAAAGTGTAGAATACATTCGTTGACAAGAAAACGTACCATAAGCACACTCAGAGAACAGTGTGTCAACACCCGTGGCCTAAGACTCATCAACTTACTACCAATATCTCCAGCAAATTCTTCATAAATCGGGTTGTAATTGCTATGTTGGCCTTCAGCCTGCTAGCACAAGCAGCCTGGTTGACCATTCAGTCTACAAGAAAGCCTGGCCTGAGGCCGGGCTGCGAATGCAGACAAACTCGAAACCAGTCAGAGGTATATCAGGGTATATGTGCCCAGGTATTACGTACCTTGTTGTTTGTCTAATTTAATTAATAATTAAATAATTTCTTGTTCTAACATAAGAACGGCAGAGCATGGCAGTAGGCCTGTTAGCCCAAGCTAGGGAGGCCTAATTCACACCCACTCACATAACCTTCCAACTTATTTTTAAATCTACCCTAAGTTCTCACTTCAGTGCCGTTACTTTGGAGTTCGTTCCACTCATCTACAGCCCTACTGCCTAACCGATACTTTCCTTTACCCTTTCTAAATCTAAATTTATCCAACTTGAATCTATTGCTGCGAGTTCTGTTTTGGTAAGATATTTTCAACACGTTATTTATATCCCCTTTATTTGCTCCTGTTTTCCATTTGTGCACTAAAATAATTTATCTCCTAATTCTACGTATTTCCAGAGGTTAGGTAAGGTTTGTCAGGGAACAGGACAAGTGTTTCCTGACGCGGTTCTTGGATGATGACCCGCCGTAGGAGTTTTGGTTATTCGACCGAGGCCTTCCGCTGGCTTACCGGTCCACCCCTTTAAAAATTATGGTCACAGTTATAACCATTTTTAATGTTTCCAGAGAGTGCATACTCAGTGCCTGCAGCCTAGCTTCGTAGGAGCAATTCCTATATCATTACCGACAAGATAATGAATAAAACACATGTGTAACATCAGTATTTTTATTAATGGAGACGGTTCACCGCCAGTGACTTTTTCAATCCAATACAGAGGTCCAGCTACTGCCCCAAATAATGTTAATGGCATCTCTGGTATAGAGTAACATTCATTTATCTGAACCTTCAGTGTTGTCTAGTAAGCTGTAAAGATTATGTTACTGAAGTCATCTGATTTCCACATGTTAGTTAAATTATTGGACGTCACTAAACGTGAACTTGTATTGATAAAGTCATGAGAAATACACCTTTCTACACCGGAAATGTTCAGAAAGCCTGATACAAAAGCCTCGATGCACACCAGTACGTTGATCGGGGCTGGGTAACAAGCCTGCCTCAGTGGCAAATAATTTGGCTGGACAGGGCCATCTCATCATGACTAGAGAAAATAAACATAACATTAATATTTATCCCATATCGACTTTAAGTAATAGTAGTAATAAAAATAATAATAATAATAGTAATAATAATAATAATAATAATAATAATAATAATAATAATAATAATAATAATAATAATAATAATAATAATAGCTATAAACGCATTGTATATATTGCGACGAGTTTATTTATCTTGATGTGTATTTGTACTGAGAGCAACAGAGTGTACATAGGGAGGGGTATAGATCTCAGTATATATACACAGAATTTAATGGAAAATGATACATGAACTGGTACTTCTGAACAGGAAAAGTTGACCTCGTTGCTACTAACCTAGGCGGGATGAGACGCCTGTTACCTTCCCTTTCTCACTTCTTATCCTGTAGATCATCTGAAAACCCATAGAGCATCTGCAGCGCCGAATAAAGGAAACGGTGTTTAGTGCCCCAATGAGTATGCCAAATCTGATTGCAAGGAGGCACAAACGTCCCCAAAACAATAGTGCTAGTATTTCATCGGTGCTCAAAGCAGAGCAAGACGCTCACAGTCAACCAAGGCCAAATCATAAGTCTGAGTAGTGGTGCAGGTCTGAGTGTGATGATCCACACATTTAAGTCACTGAGTAATTAAAAGCGTACGTGCTAGGTTAATTGAAAACCTACTGTATATTAAGTAGAAAGAGAAGTAGTGTAAAACATTATACATCAAACAGAAAGAATTATCAACAAAGTTGGAAGACCTTGGAACATTTTCAAGCCATCGGCACAGATCCAAATGGGGATATTAGCCTGAATATATATCCCGCTTCCTGTTTAAAAAACTTGTTCCATTACTCTTAATGTCATCTTTCTTTTACATTTCTTTCTGGGTTTTCGCTTCCTCCGGATTATTTGTAGACGCCTATCATACGGAGTTTGTAGCTTAAAATAAGAAAATGTGTAAATGTTCACCCATGAAGAAGCTCTTTGTGCATCTGTGTTTTGCAAGACATGGACTGTCAAGGACGATGTTAATGGAGAAAATGGGACACCTAAGAACGCACGCTGGACAGCATGAATGGAATACTAAAATTCTGAACATAGCGGAGGAAGAATGAGACACTTGTGCAACATTTGGAAATCTTTACTGTGGAAATATTTCCACAAGATTCCCAAAATTTGAACAGGTGTTTCATTCTTCAACTTGTCGGTTTTCTGAACCACTGACATCACAATGGAGGAACACCTACGGTTAAGAAAAAAACCTGATGGAGCTGTTATGATAACACTGTTAAGTTGTAGGTAAAAGACCCTTATGCACTGATCGAGATATTTATTAAGGAAACGTTTCGCCAGTAGTGGCTTCTTCAGTCTCCTAAATAAATATATTGATCTGCCTATACATTTTTTTACCGATAATATAAATCCTCTAGCAAGGATCTGCAGACTGAAATTATTATTATTATTATTATTAAAGATTCGCCGGTATTCTCCCGGCCCAGACCTTTTCCAAGTGGTGGCCCGGCCTTGCCTCCCTCTTTAGGGACTGTCTGAGACCTAAGTCTCCCATGGGAGGAGGCACAAGTACCTCCTCATCTTTGGGACCAACTGTCCCCAGGCCTAGCCACAAGCTAGGCCTCTCTGGTCTGTCATCCCCGCCTAAAGGGGGCTAATGGGAATGACAGTCTTGTGAGCTGTAAGCTCGGGCTCAGGCACCTACCCTACCCTAGAAGGGTTAGGCATGGTGTCGATCCGCAGACTGAAAGATAGATCTGAAACTTGGTTGCAAACAATTTTCTTGCTATGAAAGACAAACGATTGAATATGGTAAACGTCTTGCTAAATGGCAATGTCAGGTTTCTGCACCGTTGAATCTACAACCTGATTAACAATCGATAAGGCTACAAGCTGTTATTCCACTTCGCCTCATTTCAAAGGCCAGTGTTATCCTAAGTATGCTACCACCCCAGGATATCACTACCGCAGCTGTCTCTAGGATATCACTAACGCAGTTTTCTCTAAGATATCACCAACGTTTTCTGTTTCTTTAACTTTGTCCGGGTAACTATAAGAGATGGCCAGTTTCATATGCTGTGTCAGCTGGAGTGTTTCTCAAATTTAAATACATGATAGGCTACTACATACATGGTCCAATGCAATAAGACCACAGTAAACAGGTGATATCACAATATGCAGAACAAACCTGTCGAATATATCTTAAACAGAATTTAAGATATATTCGAAAAGTTAAAATCTTAAAGCTTGGGTAGAATAAAAGCTGTGTCTGATAGGTCCTTGACCACCTCATCCGCATCATCATGAAAGGTTCGGGTGTTGTATGTTGACCGTGAAGTGTAATCTCGCCCTTATGTGCCTTCTGCTAATCTTTTATTTTTATAGTTCCTTGATAATGTGAGAAATTAAGAAAGCGCTTGGAAGATTACTATTTTTTTCACAGTAGTTGTTCTGCATATATATATATATATATATATATATATATATATATATATATATATATATATATATATATATATATATATATATATATATATATATATTGTCTGTTATCCTCGCAGTTGTATGGAATGACTTTTCGCATTATTAGTCACAAAGACACTGGTACACCAAAACGAAGATTTTTTTTATCTGAACCATCCAATGCATTTCGGAAAGTGAAGTATCAGCGTTGGTCTGGTGTAAAAAAAAGATCGGTCCGCTAGAGTTTTTTCCTGATTGGTAAGAACAGTTCCGGAAACGCCATGAGTTCTCTAGGAGCAGTCAGACGCTCTCAGTCTCCCAGACATCTAAGACATCTCTTTAAACAAGAGATAAACAACCAGAAGAAAATTACGCAAATACGAGACACACACAAACATAATTGTTGATACTGACTTTTATCCTTGGTTATCTCAGTGGTAGAGCGTGCTGCTGTCTGCCATGGTGACTTGTGGCCCAGGTGATGGTGATGGTGGTGATTGTAAAAGATTAATGGTGGTGATGGTGGCTGTGAAGGATTAATTGTGGTGGTGATGGTTGTGAAGGATTAATGGTGGTGGTGGTGATTATGCAGGATTAATGGTGGTGGTTGTGAAGGATTAATGTTGGGGTAGTGGTTGTGATGGGTTAATGATGGCGGTGGTTGGGTGGTTGTGAGGTATTAGTGATAATGGGGTCGTTATTGGTGGTCACTAGAATGCGGCAGGCTCTGTGGTTAATACTATTTACCATATATACTTCACTATCCCTTTACATAGCTTGTGGTATACCTCAGTATATCTCTCTCTCCACACACACACACACACACATGCATACTAACATTACCCAGGTCTTTTTCAACCCACTTCTGTTTTTCTTTTGGTTTAGTGTGTGGAACAGACGTGTCGATTACACATTTAATATCCTGGAGGTGAGGTTACCTTATCCCGAGGTGCCCACACTTTTCTTCCTCTCTCAGGTAGTCCTGAATACCCCGATGACCCACCTGCTCTTAATAATCTATTATGCAGTTCATTTTCGACTCACGCGTTGTCGACTTCAAACACCTATTCTTTGGCCATGTTGCCATGACATCTGGTCTAATATATATAGGCGGATTAGATCAGTTGTTTACACTGTGCTATTCTAGTATATTATTCTTCCTTATATATTTGTCGAGACTTTCCTATGCAATCAAAGGTAATAATTCCGATTTTGCTTTTGTTTTAGAATAGCCATGATGACACAATGACAGTGTTGTCGCCGGACGACCCAAGACGTCATCATCAGGGATCACTCCTGTTATTTTTTGATGAATTTTCAATTCTTTCTCATCCTTCCACTGAGAGTGAAGTCTTCCTCTTGAGCTTCTACCTCGCACTATCACCTGGCACTTTCATCACATTACCAAATTCCTCTGCCAGTAGGAAGCATCCGGCTCTTGTTAGGATATATCCGGCCCTCTAACTAGGATGTTTCCTTCCCACACAAGTCGTATTCGACTATCATCAAGAAGTACCTGATCATTTCAGCAAAAAAATATCCGGCCCTAATAGCAAGGAATCCTTTCCCTTTTCTCACCGCTTTTTCATCAACAAGTTTCCCAGCGTCATTTTTTTGAATGTTTCTTGTACTCAGGAAAAAAAAACTCCCTTTATTTTAAGTTAGGTTAGGAGAGTTTCCATAAAGCAAATATTTGAGGACTTCTAATCCCTTTACGGAAGGGAAAAAGGTACCCTGGTGCCGGTGAATACCACTTATTGAAGAAACTGGAACTGCCTTTACCTTTCGTGAAAGAATTCTGATTACAAGTGTTAACAACCCAAAATAACCCAAAAGAGGCAACCAATAGAACTTGTTTCTATGAATAAATGCTTTAGAAAACCGACAAGTTGATAAATGAGACACTTGTGCAACATTTGGGTCTCATTTATCGATTTATTTCTATTAGGGTCGAAAGGTATTTCATTAGGATTCGACTCACAGAAGTTACCTCGTAAATATCCTGTTTACTGGTACGTGAATAGAAGACTCAATCGACATCTACTGTATGACCCCTAAAGGTTTAGTGGTTTCCTTTGAATATGTAACTGCAAGTATATAACCATAATTTAACAGGAAAGGGAAATCCCAGGCAATGCTCTACGTTTAAATTTGCACGCATGGTATGAGTATGGTTAGCTAGAAGATAGAGTGAACGAATAGTCCAAAGTTGGGGAAGACAAAGGGTGTACGAACGGTCCCAAGTTAGGAAAGATATAGGGTGAAAGAACGGTCCCAAGTTTGGGAAGACATAGGGTGAATAAACGGCCCCAAGTTATGGAAGGCACAGGGTAAACGAACGGCCCAAAGTTATGGAAGACACAGGGTGAACGAACGGCCCAAAGTTATGGAATCACAGGGTGAACGAACGGCCCAAAGTTATGAGACATACGGTTAACGAACGGTCCCACGTTTGGGAAAGACAGGGTGAACGAACGGGCCCAAGTGGGGAAAGACATAGGGTGAATGAAAGGCCCTAAGTTGGGGGAAGACATAGGGTGAACAAACGGCCCTAAGTTGGGAAAAGACATATGGTTAACGAAGAGCAACAAGTTGGAGAAAGACAGGGTGAACGAACGGGACTAACTTGGGGATGATGACTACAAGTGTGGCACTCTACCCTCCCGTGGCCAGGTCTTACATTCGTCTCCCACGCCCCCGCCACACGCCCTTGCTCACACCCCTGCCTCGCCGCCACGCCCAGCACCATCTCTACCCACTCAGCCTCACTGGAGTGGCCCATTTGTGATTAGCGATAATAATAATAGTAATGACCGTCCCTTTTCACCGTCACAATCAACCAGGATCATCATTATCATCACTGTGCAGTTCCTGTTCCTTGCTGCTTCTGTTTCCCTCAGCCTCCTTCTTAACTCGTCCCCAGAACGGGCCATCATCCAGCGTCTCAGTCATCCTTAACATCCTCAGCCAGCCTCAGAACTTATCATTCATAACTATAGCCAAACCTCAAACCAGCCCAAAAATTCTTCATTTCCACACACAAACAATCCGCATATAGAAGAAAGAAACTTATGACGAAGTTTCGGTCAGACTTAGACCATTAACAATGTGGGGGTTATTTGTGCATTGTACCAGTTGCGATATTGTGCCCTTCTATTCTTCATTTCTATCCTTGACTCGCCAACCTAGACAATACACGATGGTCCTTAATCTGTACAGAAATGGATACCCTCGGTGTTGACTTGCAAGCTGTCTCTTTCATCACTCCCATGTACTATAGCCAGACCATAAGCACCCAGCCCACCATACATTCCTAGGAACTAAGAGTCCAGCGTCCTTCCTCCGTTACCTTCCTGATGTAAAGCATCAGGTATGTTGGACGCAGTCTCCTGCGAGCTGGACTTATAGAGAGGCAGGTGTGCTGCCTGGGGATTATTTTGGTAATATGAATAATACGAGCGGCGAGTGTCTGCGTGTGTGGGGTGGCCAGAGACACTGCTGTTGTAAAATTTATCTGTCGATGTATATACAAATGTACTAATCTTAACTCTGTTGAGGCCTAGTTCCTAGGCCTTTTCCGTACCCTTATGCTCTTGTGATACCCTCCACAGGTTAGATATGGGGTGCACAATAAAGGAATAACTTGGGCCACATTTCTTTTAATCTTCTTGCTATGTAGGCTCCTGCTGTTTCCAGATACCCCTCACTTAAAATCTGATTCCTTACTTAAAAATCTGATGCCCTCACTTAAAATAAGATACCCTCACTTAAAATCTGATACCTTCATTTAAAATATGATACCCCTCACTTAAAATATGATACCCTCACTTTAAATATGGTACCCTCACTCAAAACACGATACCCTCACTTAAAATATGATACCCTCACTTAAAATATGATACCCTCACTTAAAATACGATACCTTCACTTATAATATTATATTACAGTTGAGTCATCCACACAGGTGACCCCCCCCTGGTGAAGGGCTCTTGATCTAAGGAATATGAGCCACCCTCCCCATCCATGGAGCAAATCTGGTTACTTCCCACTCCTTTTGCGGAGTATGCCCCTTACGAGTTTAATGCTTATTACATTAATAATAATAATAATAATAATAATAATAATAATAATAATAATAATAAGGTTGATTAGAAAAGCGATGAAAAAAAGTTACAAAATCTGTTTAAAAAAGTCTTATGATTTCCTCAAATTCAAAATTTAGTTTATATAACTATGTCCATTACAACGTTACACAACACCGGCAAGTAGGAAAAACATGTGTGCAAAACCTGGGTATCTCTATTGCCGAAACGTTTCGCCTGCTCAACAGGCTTCTTCAGTCGCATGCAGAGGTGACTAAATGTTGGAGACAACTGGAACAATGGAGGTGGTCAGTCCCTCAGCCTTCAAGAAGTACATGTGAGGTGGTCAGTCCCTCAGCCTTCAAGTAGAAGTGAGGTGGTCAGTCCCTCAGCCTTCAAGTAGATGTGAGGTGGTCAGTCCCTCAGCCTTCAAGTAGATGTGAGATGGTCAGTCCCTCAGCCTTCAAGTAGATGTGAGGTGGTCAGTCCCTCAGCCTTCAAGTAGATGTGAGATGGTCAGTCCCTCAGCCTTCAAGTAGATGTGAGATGGTCAGTCCCTCAGCCTTCAAGTAGATGTGAGATGGTCAGTCCCTCAGCCTTCAAGAAGTAGATGTGAGGTGGTCAGTCCCTCAGCCTTCAAGTAGATGTGAGGTGGTCAGTCCCTCAGCCTTCAAGTAGATGTGAGATGGTCAGTCCCTCAGCCTTCAAGTAGATGTGAGATGGTCAGTCCCTCAGCCTTCAAGTAGATGTGAGATGGTCAGTCCCTCAGCCTTCAAGAAGTAGATGTGAGGTGGTCAGTCCCGCAGCCTTCAAGTAGATGTGAGGTGGTCAGTCCCTCAGCCTTCAAGAAGTAGATGTGAGGTGGTCAGTCCCTCAGCCTTCAAGTAGATGTGAGATGGTCAGTCCCTCAGCCTTCAAGTAGATGTGAGGTGGTCAGTCCCTCAGCCTTCAAGTAGATGTGAGGTGGTCAGTCCCTCAGCCTTCAAGTAGATGTGAGGTGGTCAGTCCCTCAGCCTTCAAGTAGATCTGAGGTGGTCAGTCCCTCAGCCTTCAAGAAGTAGATGTGAGGTGGTCAGTCCCTCAGCCTTCAAGTAGATGTGAGGTGGTCAGTCCCTCAGCCTTCAAGTAGATGTGAGGTGGTCAGTCCCTCAGCCTTCAAGTAGATGTGAGGTGGTCAGTCCCTCAGCCTTCAAGTAGATGTGAGATGGTCAGTCCCTCAGCCTTCAAGTAGATGTGATGTGGTCAGTCCCTCAGCCTTCAAGTAGATGTGAGGTGGTCAGTCCCTCAGCCTTCAAGTAGATGTGAGGTGGTCAGTTCAAGTAGATGTGAGGTGGTCAGTCCCTCAACCTTCAAGTAGATGTGAGGTGGTCAGTCCCTCAGCCTTCAAGAAGTAGATGTGAGGTGGTCAGTCCCTCAGCCTTCAAGAAGTAGATGTGAGGTGGTCAGTCCCTCAGCCTTCAAGTAGATGTGAGGTGGTCAGTCCCTCAGCCTTCAAGAAGTAGATGTGAGGTGGTCAGTCCCTCAGCCTTCAAGAAGTAGATGTGAGGTGGTCAGTCCCTCAGCCTTCAAGAAGTAGATGTGAGGTGGTCAGTCCCTCAGCCTTCAAGAAGTAGATGTGAGATGGTCAGTCCCTCAGCCTTCAAGTAGATGTGAGGTGGTCAGTCCCTCAGCCTTCAAGAAGTAGATGTGAGGTGGTCAGTCCCTCAGCCTTCAAGAAGTAGATGTGAGGTGGTCAGTCCCTCAGCCTTCAAGAAGTAGATGTGAGGTGGTCAGTCCCTCAGCCTTCAAGAAGTAGATGTGAGATGGTCAGTCCCTCAGCCTTCAAGAAGTAGATGTGAGATGGTCAGTCCCTCAGCCTTCAAGAAGTAGATGTGAGGTGGTCAGTCCCTCAGCCTTCAAGAAGTAGATGTGAGGTGGTCAGTCCCTCAGCCTTCAAGAAGTAGATGTGAGGTGGTCAGTCCCTCAGCCTTCAAGAAGTAGATGTGAGATGGTCAGTCCCTCAGCCTTCAAGTAGATGTGAGGTGGTCAGTCCCTCAGCCTTCAAGAAGTAGATGTGAGGTGGTCAGTCCCTCAGCCTTCAAGAAGTAGATGTGAGGTGGTCAGTCCCTCAGCCTTCAAGAAGTAGATGTGAGGTGGTCAGTCCCTCAGCCTTCAAGAAGTAGATGTGAGGTGGTCAGTCCCTCAGCCTTCAAGAAGTAGATGTGAGGTGGTCAGTCCCTCAGCCTTCAAGTAGATGTGAGGTGGTCAGTCCCTCAGCCTTCAAGAAGTAGATGTGAGGTGGTCAGTCCCTCAGCCTTCAAGAAGTAGATGTGAGGTGGTCAGTCCCTCAGCCTTCAAGTAGATGTGAGGTGGTCAGTCCCTCAGCCTTCAAGTAGATGTGAGGTGGTCAGTCCCTCAGCCTTCAAGTAGATGTGAGATGGTCAGTCCCTCAGCCTTCAAGTAGATGTGAGGTGGTCAGTCCCTCAGCCTTCAAGTAGATGTGAGGTGGTCAGTCCCTCAGCCTTCAAGTAGATGTGAGGTGGTCAGTCCCTCAGCCTTCAAGTAGATGTGAGGTGGTCAGTCCCTCAGCCTTCAAGTAGATGTGAGATGGTCAGTCCCTCAGCCTTCAAGTAGATGTGAGGTGGTCAGTCCCTCAGCCTTCAAGTAGATGTGAGGTGGTCAGTCCCTCAGCCTTCAAGTAGATGTGAGATGGTCAGTCCCTCAGCCTTCAAGTAGATGTGAGGTGGTCAGTCCCTCAGCCTTCAAGTAGATGTGAGGTGGTCAGTCCCTCAGCCTTCAAGTAGATGTGAGATGGTCAGTCCCTCAGCCTTCAAGTAGATGTGAGGTGGTCAGTCCCTCAGCCTTCAAGTAGATGTGAGGTGGTCAGTCCCTCAGCCTTCAAGTAGATGTGAGGTGGTCAGTCCCTCAGCCTTCAAGTAGATGTGAGGTGGTCAGTCCCTCAGCCTTCAAGAAGTAGATGTGAGGTGGTCAGTCCCTCAGCCTTCAAGAAGTAGATGTGAGGTGGTCAGTCCCTCAGCCTTCAAGAAGTAGATGTGAGGTGGTCAGTCCCTCAGCCTTCAAGAAGTAGATGTGAGGTGATCAGTCCCTCAGCCTTCAAGAAGTAGATGTGAGATGGTCAGTCCCTCAGCCTTCAAGAAGTAGATGTGAGGTGATCAGTCCCTCAGCCTTCAAGAAGTAGATGTGAGATGGTCAGTCCCTCAGCGTTCAAGTAGATGTGAGGTGGTCAGTCCCTCAGCCTTCAAGAAGTAGATGTGAGGTGGTCAGTCCCTCAGCCTTCAAGTAGATGTGAGGTGGTCAGTCCCTCAGCCTTCAAGAAGCAGATGTGAGGTGGTAAATCCTTCAGTTATCAAGAACTAAGGGACTGATCATCTCATCTTGACTGCACCACTGCTTCTGTCTCTAATATTTAGTCACCTCTGTATTCGACTGAAGAAGCCTGTTGAGCTGGCGAAACGTTCTGAGAGTAAAGCTACCAGTTAGAAATGTGTCTTACTCATAACCAAAATTCAGACTATAATGCGATACATTACTGAGTACACAAGATGACAAAATACATATATAACACCTGAGTACATGAGATGACACATGGCACATAGCAGCTGAGTACACGAGAAAACACAAGACAC
The DNA here is from genome assembly GCF_038502225.1 of Cherax quadricarinatus. NCBI lineage: Eukaryota > Metazoa > Arthropoda > Malacostraca > Decapoda > Parastacidae > Cherax > Cherax quadricarinatus. Next base: position 21,023,029 of record NC_091327.1, on the reverse strand, counting down.
ATAGCAGCTGAGTACACGAGAAAACACACGACACACAGCAGCTGAGTACACGAGAAAACACAAGACACATAGCAGCTGAGTACACGAAGTGACACAAAACATAACTGAGTACATGGGATGACACCAGACACATATAACAGCGGTCAAGAACAGCAGTGACAACTAAAGCTTGACAAATCGGAGCAAGGAAGGCAGAAGTTCAGAGCATCTATGTATAGATCATTACTTGCTGGCAGTGCTTGTGCAGTCCTTAGACTAAACAACCTCAACCATATTGCTTGATCTTTCAGACTGTTTGTTTTAATTCCCAATAAATTTGATTAAGTGGGTCCAGAAAATAAAAAACGATATTTTGGGCATTTAGTGCGTACCGTTATTTGCGATTGAAATGCTAAATATACCTCCCTTAATATGGAAAATTTTGTGCAATGGAATCATTGATGTATTTGCTTGTAGAAGTTATACAGTGCTTGTGATTTAGAAAACACATGTAATGTACAAGGATCTCTTCGTGACTTGCTTTGGATTCTCTTGTCTAATAACATCACTGAAAGAACACACACACACACACATACGAAGAAATGTTGAGGGAAATCGGCCTGACGACACTGGAGGACAGGAGGGTCAGGGGAGACATGATAACGACATAAAATACTGCGCGGAATAGACAAGGTGGACAAAGACGGGATGTTCCAGAGATGGGACACAGAAACAAGAGGTCACAATTGGAAGTTGAAGACTCAGATGAATCAAAGGGATGTTAGGAAGTATTTCTTCAGTCATAGAGTAGTCAAGCCGTGGAATAGCCTAGAAAGTGAAGTAGTGGAGGCGGGAACCATACATAGTTTTAAGGCGAGGTATGATAAAGCTCATGGAGCAGGGAGAGAGAGGACCTAGTAGTAATCAGCGAAGAGGCGGGGCCAGGAGCTATGACTCGACCCCTGCAACCACAAATAGGTGAGTACAAATAGGTGAGTACACACACACACACATTCACTCGCTCACTTCACTCTCGGTATTTCTCTGGGATTACCAGATAAGAAGAAAAATAACGTTTGATGTACTGGAAACAGCAGACGGCACAGGGCTCAAGGAAAACATTACAGAAACAACAACAACAAAAAAAACACGATGAACAAACACTGCAATAAAAGTCCCTAACAATCCCCCAGCTAGCAGCAGTACGCCCACACTGGAAAATGAAAACAGTAACAGCGTTACTGTGAACACCACGGAGAGGGCGGCACTAGCAGCTACCACAGGAAAAACACAAAATGCCCAAGCCTTTGAAATGTGGAAATAAGACGCATACCCAGTGAAAACCTTTACTGAAGGAGACATTTCGCCACTTGTGGTTTCATCAGTTATAACCAAAGGGAATGAGAGAAGCGACAGGAAAAAGTCGACAGAGTCGAAGAACTTCTTATGGAGCCTAGTTAACCGTTCAACAAGACTGAGGGAATGAACCATCAAGATTATCTTTATGTTAAACTGCGTTAGGCTGTCTCTGCTAGGGTGTCTTAGTGCTACTGAGAAGCTTCTGCTAGGGTGTCTTAGTGCTACTGAGAAGCTTCCTATCTTATGAACCAGACTTACACTTCAAATAGATTTTCATAATAATAATAATAATAATAATAATAATAATAATAATAATAATAATAATAATAATAAAACCTGAATGGGTTGAATATGAGGAAGTAGATAGGATTATTATACACGTCACGTGAAGCACTTTCCCCATGTGGATGATGCTGCACAGGTTATGGAATGGAACCCATGGGAGTAAGTGATCGCTGTATCATAGTATATGACTATTCGGGAGGCTAGAGCGAGAGAATGGAATAGATGGAAATGTAACAAGAAATTAACATACCAAAAAAGAGGATGTAGAAGAGTAACAATATGTTAAATTAAAAAATAAAAGGTTTGATCGATTTTCTTCGTAAGAAAAGGCAAAAAATAATTGAAATGTTAGACTAGATAAGAAAATGGAGATGCAATGTATAGGCAGTAAATGATTCGATAAACTATAATATGAAAGTAAATACATAAGAACATAAAAAGGAACACTGCAACAGGCCTACTGACCTATGCGAGGCAGGTCCAATTCTCCCACCGGCTTAAGCCAATGCCTTGGCTTAGTGAGGTCAGACACGTCACTAAAGGAAGGAGCACGGCATCCGACCTAGTAGCACAAGCTAGTCAGGTCCAACTCACACCCACCCACACCCACTCATGTATTTATCCAACCTATTTTTAAAACTACACAACGACTTAGCGTCTATGACGGTCCTTGGGAGTTTATTCCACTCATCCACAACTCTATTACCAAACCAGTGCTTTCCTATATCCTTCCTGAATCTGAATTTTTCCAATTAAAGATGGGAAACATGCGAGGAACTTCATATTTCCGAAAAAAAAATATTCATTACAGGACTGCTACAGGAAATGGTGCAAGAGAAGCCTTGTGATGAATGGTTTTGAAAACCGACAAGTTGAAGAATTGAGACACTTATGCAACACATGGGAATCTTTATTGAAGAAACGTTTCGCCACACAGTGGCTTCATCAGTCCAATACAAAGTAGAAATGGGTAAGGAGAGTAGAAGTATGAGGTAATCAGTCCCTCATACTTCTACTCTCCTTACCCATTTCTACTTTGTATTGGACTGATGAAGCCACTGTGTGGCGAAACGTTTCTTCAATAAAGATTCCCATGTGTTGCATAAGTGTCTCAATTCTTCAAGAGAAGCCTTGTTACTTGACCCTAAATTCTGTAGTTGTTACAGAATAGGTAAGAAACTTGGGGAAGGAGGACCAGAGGGGCTAAACTACAAACCAGTGAACTCAGATTAAGTTACAATAAACGACTGTCAATAAATAAACAGAAAGATGAACGGGAGTCTTGAACCGTGGTCTTGAGATTGACAGGCCCAGCGCTCTACTGCCCAGTAGCCGAAACGGTAGAACACTGAGTCTGTCAATCTCGGGACCACGACATCTCTTGCAAGGTAACGGGGGAAATAAGGAAGAAAATTACTAAGCCACCCGGAAAACACTGATTCTCATATGAAAAAAATGGTTCACTTAAGGAAACCTTGCCTAACTAACCAAAATATTTTTTTTTCAAGAGACGATGAAGATCAAACAGGAAACAGAATCATGGGATGACTTCATATTCGTAGACTGTCCAAAGGTCTCTGACATAGTCCTCTCACAGAATACCAATATACAGGCTTGAGTGACTGAGAGGTTTCTCCATGGGATAGGAAGGCATCTAAAAGAGAAAGGTGAGTGGAAGTGACAAAGGAGGTTGGAGGATGGAGAGAAGTAACAGGTGTGTGATAGTGTTCAGTTTTGTCTCCATAATGTTCTTATTAAGACGCTTAATGCAGGACAAGCCTTTATTTTAGACGAACTTATGGTCAAGACTGACCTTGATGAACTCCCATATATCTATTAATCAATCTATCAGTCTTTCAAACCTGGTTGGAACGTTGTCTAAAATAGAAACTTGCTCTGAATTACGTGTCTTTATACCCACTTGGCTTGCTGCCTCAGTCCCCAATAATTTTCTTGATATATATTAATGGCACTCCGGTTAAAACAGACTCCTACATGTTAGGGTTTGCAGTTGGAGCAAGACTAATGAGAATAACACGGACGATGAAAACTGCAACATGTAACAGGAGGATTGGAACAAACTATATACTTGGTCCAACCAGTAGCTAGAACTCAACCCCAACCCCCCAGTAGCTGCAGGGTTATGAAGATGAGGCACGGAGGCAGGAGGCCAGAAGTTGGCTTACTATTAACGTACTTACCTCCTGAAAGGAAGGCTTCTAAATAGTCCAGAGAAAATGATCTAGGTGCCGGACAGTACACGAAACTTTTTTGCCCGAGGCGCACAAACATAATGTCATCGGTATTGCATGCAAAACCAGCAGGAATCTGAACAAGGAGGCACCAGTGTTCATGGAATACGTAAGATCTGTGCTAAAATACTCAATGCCAGCATCGAGCCTTCATTTTATCACGCATTCAAAGAATATTTAGAAAAGTCAGACGTTCCATCAGTCTGATACAGGAACTGACACGACTTGGATGTGAAAAATAGGTTACGCCGGCTCGATTTAGGACGTCTCACTAGACGAACAATCTATAATATGCCCAAAAGACAACAAAGTAGATGGGGAAATGCTATTTAGGGTGAAAGGAAATTGAACGATGGAACACAAATGGAAACTAGAAGTTCAAATAATGGGAGCGAACAAGATAAAAAAAATCTTTTATATGGTAATGAGCAAATAGATAGAAGTGAACAAATAGATGGGAGTAAACAAATGGATGGTAGTGAACAAATAGATGGTAGTGAACAAATACATAGTACTGAAGAAATAGAGTTTGGTAAAAATAGATTGTAGCGAACAAATATATGGTAATGAACAACTAGATGGTAGTGAACAAACAGATGGTGAACAAATAGATGGTAGTCAACAAATAGATGATGAACAAATAAGTGGTAGTGAACAAACAGATGGCAGTGAGCAAATAGATGGCAGTAAACAGACAGATGAAGAAACAGAAGGTAATGAACATAGAGGATAGTGAACAAACAGAGGGTATGGTACATTAGGAAGGGTTTTAGTGTGGTCCGAGTTCAGAGATAGATTTAAAAATAGGTATGATGTATGCCCATGAGGGCACGGGATATGATGCAAGCCCAGCAGGACACGGGGTATAACATATACCCACCAGAACACTGGGTATGATGCAAGCCCAGCTGTACACGGGGTATGCCACACCAATTAATCAAAGGAAGTATAGATGCAGTTCATTCTTATGTTCTTTAACTCTAAGCCAGGAACGTTCAGCTCAATATTATAAACAGTGGATTTTTACAGAGAAGATTTCATTAGGATCTAGAGTGATGTGTGGTCACTGTATCCTGGCAGTGTTAGCCGCGTTCCACTCAACCGAAGGATGAAGGCCTGACCCTGAGCGAGGAGGGACGTGTGGACAGGTTTCCTGCTGATCGTATTCAATCGTTATGGGTTACATACAGCCTGGGGGGGGATCTAAGGACCCCAGTGGGAATAAACCCCCCCTCCCGCCCCCTTCCCGAATAAGGGCTTCGTCATGAATGAATACGGTGGAAGAAGTTTACCTTATTCCTAGTATATTTCCTTTTATTGTTTAAATAATAAGTTATTACAAGGACCCCAGTGGAAATAAGTCACTCTGACTTTTTTTTTTAGGTTATCCTAGGTAATCTACACATATGTTGCTATGTATGATAATTTATGTAACTGTATTTGTGTACCTGTACCTGAATAAACTTACTAAGCAGAGTACTGAGAGAGTTGGAGGGAGGTAGTACGGAGACCTGCCATCTCCCAACTGGCAGATGCTGCCGCTCTGCTGCCAACTCGACCCTCTACTTCAGCTCTGTTTCGCTTTTCTGTTGCTTCTCACGCATTTTTTCTTTTTTCGTTATGTTACTGTAAATGTAACTCACATATATAAACCAATGATTTAGCATTGCTGGCTTTAATATGAGTTGTTTGTCCTTGAGAGGAATGAACACAGTAGTGAGCCAGAAGCGTCTGTTTGGCTGAGAGCCATCGAGCATACCGACCTCCAGGCAGCCAAGTTCACACCGCGACACAGTATTTTTTCTAATTCACCTTGCATGCAAGCAGAGGTTGTTAACACGAGTGATGCCGCCGCCTCAAGGTGTATAGCTACAAGCGTCAAGCACCATAACAATTAATAAATTAGAGAAGCAATGACTGATGCTTGAAAATTAAACGTCAAAGAAGAGGGTGTTGGCTGGCAGCCCAAGAAGAGCACTCGGGGCATGAGAGTAACCTCATCCAGTATTACCACCACCTCCTCTCCAACACCCCTGCATTTACCACTGTAATTTACCTATGGCAAGAACAATAAATAAACTGAACTTTAATACCTATGATAAAAAAATTGCTTTTCAACAGATAATCATTTCAAGCTTTTAATAATATTTTAAGAGACTCGAATCTTCTGGTTTTGCACTGATGTAAATTTCTTGATGTGAAGGCATGTGTTTGTGCCAGAAAATGTCATAATGAAATAATAGAGTGCTATAACTGACGGCAGAGATGTGTAGTAACAAAGAAGACAAGAAAAGGAACCAGCGCTTACTAGAATCGCCGCCCTCAATCGTCAGTTACTTCTAGTAGTAACAAAATGGCTTTAAATCGAACAAGACAACTGCATATAAAAAATTTGTTTCTCTCAAAGGTTGCTTTTAGGGCCATATGTACCTCGGTATGATGTTTATACACCTTAGCTAAGTGCGGAAGTCCTACTCTTCAGCGACCATTGTCACTGTGGCAGTCAGGTAATTCATCAGTGTAAACATTAACATAGGAGTACCTAACGCCAGACTTGTATTGGCACTCCGGGGACGCATACCTCACAAGGTCAATATCTTACTGGGAATGTTACTCTTACTGTATTTTTTATAATCACTGAAGAGATCAGTGTTAAAGAAAAAATCTGGAAATTGCTCCCTAAAACTTAAATTACTGAATTAATTACTTTTATTCGTCATTACTTCATACTTTTGCACGCTGAGGGAAACTATTTATAGAATTATGCAACAAATATCTGCTTCCTAGTCTCGTGTTTTAAAGCACAGGGCCAAATACTGACGCAGAGTGACGGCTGCTGTGTCCATGGTGGTTTCCGCTGGCTGCCCAGGATCACGAAAAGCTATTCAGCCTTAAAGAAAATATATATTTATTTTGTAATTGTACACGTTTGTCAAGTCCTCAGAAAATAAAGTATACGGATAAATGAATCGTTAATAAAATTTGGGAGGTATGGGAAGAGAAACACTTAAAACACCTTCTAGGAGAAATCTGATGTTTTTATGGAAGTCGTTATGTTTATTTCTCCAAGGCGATGGGTCCTCAAATCTAGCACCAACTGTCCATACCATTATATATAGAAATATATATATATATATATATATATATATATATATATATATATATATATATATATATATATATATATATATATATATATATATATATATATATACATGTATGTATATATATATGGTAGTAGGTTGGTAGACAGCAACCACCCAGGGAAGTACTACCGTCCTGCCAGATGACTGTGAAACAAAAACCTGTAACTGTTTTGCATGATGGTAGGATTGCTGGTTTCTTTTTCTGTCTCATAAACACGCTAGATAACAGGGATATCTTGCTACTCCTACTTACACTTTGGTCACACTTCACAGACACGTACATGCATATATATATATATATATATATATATATATATATATATATATATATATATATATATATATATATATATATATATATATATATATATATATACATATATCTAGGTTTTTCTCCTTTTTCTAAATAGCCCTTGTTCCTCTTTATTTCTTCTATTGTCCATGGGGAAGTGGAAAAGAATCTTTCCTCCGTAAGCCATGCGTGTCGTATGAGGCGACTAAAATGCCGGGAGCAATGGGCTAGTAACCCCTTCTCCTGTAGACATTTACTAAAAAGGAGAAGAAGAAAAACTTTATAAAACTGGGATACTTAAATGTGCGTGGATGTAGTGCGGATGACAAGAAACAGATGATTGCTGATGTTATGAATGAAAAGAAGTTGGATGTCCTGGCCCTAAGCGAAACAAAGCTGAAGGGGGTAGGGGAGTTTCGGTGGGGGGAAATAAATGGGATTAAATCTGGAGTATCTGAGAGAGTTAGAGCAAAGGAAGGGGTAGCAGTAATGTTGAATGATCAGTTATGGAAGGAGAAAAGAGAATGTGAATGTGTAAATTCAAGAATTATGTGGATTAAAGTAAAGGTTGGATGCGAGAAGTGAGTCATAATAAGCGTGTATGCACCTGGAGAAGAGAGGAATGCAGAGGAGAAAGAGAGATTTTGGGAGATGTTAAGTGAATGTATAGGAGCCTTTGAACCAAGTGAGAGAGTAATTGTGGTAGGGGACCTGAATGCTAAAGTAGGAGAAACTTTTAGAGAGGGTGTGGTAGGTAAGTTTGGGGTACCAGGTGTAAATGAAAATGGGAGCCCTTTGATTGAACTTTGTATAGAAAGGGGTTTAGTTATAGGTAATACATATTTTAAGAAAAAGAGGATAAATAAGTATACAAGATATGATGTAGGGCGAAATGACAGTAGTTTGTAGGATTATGTATTGGTAGATAAAAGACTGTTGAGTAGACTTCAGGATGTACATGTTTATAGAGGGGCCACAGATATATCAGATCACTTTCTAGTTGTAGCTACACTGAGAGTAAAAGGTAGATGGGATACAAGGAGAATAGAAGCATCAGGGAAGAGAGAGGTGAAGGTTTATAAACTAAAAGAGGAGGCAGTTAGGGTAAGATATAAACAGCTATTGGAGGATAGATGGACTAATGAGAGCATAGGCAATGGGGTCGAAGAGGTATGGGGTAGGTTTAAAAAAATGTAGTGTTAGAGTGTTCAGCAGTAGTTCGTGGTTACAGGAAAGTGGGTGCGGGAGGGAAGAGGAGCGATTGGTGGAATGACGATGTGAAGAGAGTAGTAAGGGAGAAAAAGTTAGCATATGAGAAGTTTTTACAAAGTAGAAGTGATGCAAGGAGGGAAGAGTATATGGAGAAAAAGAGAGAGGTTAAGAGAGTGGTGAAGCAATGTAAAAAGAGAGCAAATGAGAGAGTGGGTGAGATGTTATCAACAAATTTTGTTGAAAATAAGAAAAAGTTTTGGAGTGAGATTAACAAGAAAAAGCCTAGAGAACAAATGGATTTGTCAGTTAAAAATAGGAGAGGAGAGTTATTAAATGGAGAGTTAGAGGTATTGGGAAGATGGAGGGAATATTTTGAGGAATTGTTAAATGTTGATGAAGATAGGGAAGCTGTGATTTCGTGTATAAGGCAAGGAGGAACGACATCTTGTAGGAGTGAGGAAGAGCCAGTTGTGAGTGTGGGGGAAGTTCGTGAGGCAGTAGGTAAAATGAAAGGGGGTAAGGCAGCCGGGATTGATGGGATAAAGATAGAAATGTTAAAAGCAGGTGGGGATATAGTTTTGGAGTGGTTGGTGCAATTATTTAATAAATGTATGGAAGAGGGTAAGGTACCTAGGGATTGGCAGAGAGCATGCATAGTTCCTTTGTATAAAGGCAGAGGGGATAAAAGAGAGTGCAAAAATTATAGGGGGATAAGTCTGTTGAGTATACCTGGCAAAGTGTATGGTAGAGTTATTATTGAAAGAATTAAGAGTAAGACGGAGAATAGGATAGCAGATGAACAAGGAGGCTTTAGGAAAGGTAGGGGGTGTGTGGACCAGGTGTTTACAGTGAAACATATAAGTGAACAGTATTTAGATAAGGCTAAAGAGGTCTTTGTGGCATTTATGGATTTGGAAAAGGCGTATGACAGGGTGGATAGGGGGGCAATGTGGCAGATGTTGCAGGTGTATGGTGTAGGAGGTAGGTTACTGAAAGCAGTGAAGAGTTTTTACGAGGATAGTGAGGCTCAAGTTAGAGTATGTAGGAAAGAGGGAAATTATTTCCCAGTAAAAGTGGGCCTTAGACAGGGGTGTGTGATGTCACCGTGGTTGAGAAGTAAATGCGAGGGTCTTGGCAAGAGGCGTGGAGTTAAAAGATAAAGAATCACACATAAAGTGGGAGTTGTCACAGTTGCTCTTTGCTGATGACACTGTGCTCTTGGGAGATTCTGAAGAGAAGTTGCAGAGATTGGTGGATGAATTTGGTAGGGTGTGCAAAAGAAGAAAATTTAAAGTGAATACAGGAAAGAGTAAGGTTATGAGGATAACAAAAAGATTAGGTGATGAAAGATTGGATATCAGATTGGAGGGAGAGAGTATGGAGGAGGTGAATGTATTCAGATATTTGGGAGTGGACGTGTCAGCGGATGGGTCTATGAAAGATGAGGTGAATCATAGAATTGATGAGGGGAAAAGGGTGAGTGGTGCACTTAGGAGTCTGTGGAGACAAAGAACTTTGTCCTTGGAGGCAAAGAGGGGAATGTATGAGAGTATAGTTTTACCAACGCTCTTATATGGGTGTAAAGCATGGGTGATGAATGTTGCAGCGAGGAGAAGGCTGGAGGCAGTGGAGATGTCATGTCTGAGAGCAATGTGTGGTGTGAATATAATGCAGAGAATTCGTAGTTTGGAAGTTAGGAGGAGGTGCGGGATTACCAAAACTGTTGTCCAGAGGGCTGAGGAAGGGTTGTTGAGGTGGTTCGGACATGTGGAGAGAATGGAGCGAAACAGAATAACTTCAAGAGTGTATCAGTCTGTAGTGGAAGGAAGGCGGGGTAGGGGTCGGCCTAGGAAAGGTTGGAGGGAGGGGGTAAAGAAGGTTTTGTGTGCGAGGGGCTTGGACTTCCAGCAGGCATGCGTGAGCGTGTTTGATAGGAGTGAATGGAGACAAATGGTTTTTAATACTTGACGTGCTGTTGGAGTGTGAGCAAAGTAACATTTATGAAGGGGTTCAGGGAAACCGGCAGGCCGGACTTGAGTCCTGGAGATGGGAAGTACAGTGCCTGCACTCTGAAGGAGGGGTGTTAATGTTGCAGTTTAAAAACTGTAGTGTAAAGCACCCTTCTGGCAAGACAGTGATGGAGTGAATGATGGTGAAAGTTTTTCTTTTTCGGGCCACCCTGCCTTGGTGGGAATCGGCCAGTGTGATAATAATAATAATAATAATAATAATAATATATATATATATATATATATATATATATATATATATATATATATATATATATATATATATATATATATACATGTAAAAATATAACAAAAACAGAAACTAGTATTAGATATACAAACAAATGCAATAGAATTAGTGGGGAAGATAGTGAGAGACAATTAGAGAATTACACGCATAGTAAAACAAAACGTGAACCTAAGTTACCCCATAACCATTTGAGAGGGAAAATATCATCAACAGATCAAGCAATGATACTCCAATATGTAAATAAAACACCAAGATTCCCAAAGGGAAGGTTTACGCATTAACACCATATAACGGAATAAGAGACAGAGAAAGCGAGATTTGAAAAAAAAAATTGAGAATTAACAAATGTTAAAAGAATAAGTTGAGCACATGTAAGGAATGTTACCAGAGAATATATTCACCAGGGAATAACTGAGTAATATCACTGGCCAGTATTCCAAGAACTATGACTTGGAGCATCCGTCACTATGTTTTGATCCAAGTTGATGGCTTCATATTCCCCTTCGCGTTTACCACACTCCCCCATAAATGTAACTATACTTATAATAACAACATAAATGGAAATAAGTCACTCTGACCTTGTTTGAAGGTAAAGACACAACACAGACATTAATAGTACAAACACTCTACACAGACACTGATGATACAGACACAACACTCAGACGAGATGGTATATACACAACACACAGACATTGGTGGTACAAACACACAATACTCACAGACATAAACCTTAGTAATTCCCGGACCTTTGAATCTCTAACAAGGAATTTGTAAACAATACCAAAACTTCTATGTGTTAACTGCCTTAACTACCGTCTGAGTATTGTGGCGGTGCTCAGTGCCAAGCCTCGTACTCGAGGCCAGTATGTGATCCCCGGAGAAATTTATTTTTTTCTATTCAAAATATGATGGCTACGCACCAATTCCAGTTTCTGGAAACTATAATTTGCCCGAAGGAAACACGAAGCCATCTTCAAGAAAATATTTTTTGGGGCGGCCTTGTTGAATGAATTTCATATTTATTTTACTCAATAGTATATTACGCTAGTATAATATAATATAATATAATATAATTGAATATAACTGAATATATCACTTTCTCCTTAGTGATATACCTTGTTACACACATACACACACACACACACACACACACACAGTTTTCCACCTTGATTCCAATCCAAAAATAGGTCCTTCAGTGAAGTGCCATAATACTAGTTTCAAGGAATGATCGAAATGTGAGGCACAGATGAGGCACAGACTTGCCTGAAGAAGCCATGCCATCACCAGTGGTGGTTCAGACAGCTGGGAGTCAGCGTGTCTGTGTCTAACCCCAGTAATCAAGTGGCAACATATAAAAGACATGTGCAAAATGTGAATAAGACGCAGGTATTTGCAGATATGTTTTGTCCATTAACCTGTCGGCACTGTGTATCTTTGATGTAATGATAGCAAGATATGGGTGATCTTCCAGTCCTTACTGCTTCACAGTATAAAACACCCAATCTTATCTTCAAGGACCTCCTTATCTTCAGTGACCTCCTAATCTTCAAGGACCATCTTATCATCAGTGACCTCCTAATCTTCAAGGACCATCTTATCATCAGTGACCTCCTAATCTTCAAGGACCATCTTATCATCAGTGACCTCCTAATCTTCAAGGACCATCTTATCATCAGTGACCTCCTAATCTTCAAGGACCATCTTATCATCAGTGACCTCCTAATCTTCAAGGACCACCTTATCCTCAGTGACCTCCTAATCTTCAAGGACCATCTTATCATCAGTGACCTCCTAATCTTCAAGGACCACCTTATCCTCAGTGACCTCCTAATCTTCAAGGACCATCTTATCCTCAGTGACCTCCTAATCTTCAAGGACCATCTTATCCTCAGTGACTTCCCACTCTTCAAGGACCACCTTATCCTCAGTGACCTCCTAACCTTCAAGGATAACCTTATCCTCAGTAGCCTCTTAATCTTCAAGGACCACCTTATCCTCACTGACCTAATCTTCGAGGACCATCTTATCCTCAGTGACCTCCTAATCTTCAAGGACCACCTTACCCTCAGTGACTTCCTAATCTTCAAGGACCATCTTATCCTCAGTGACCTCCTAATCTTCAAGGACCACCTTATCCTCAGTGACCTCCTAATCTTCAAGGACTACTTATCCTCAGTGACTTCTTAATCTTCAAGGACTACCTTATCCTCAGTGACCTCCCACTCTTCAAGGACCACCTTATCCTCAGTGAGCTCCTAATCTTCAAGAACCACCTTATAGCCAAGGAACAGCTAATCCTGTATAATCAGCTAATTCTCAAGAACTAGCAAATCTTCCAGAACCAACTGAGCTTCAAGATATGAAAACCCACATTAACCATCTGACCCTCAATAAGCATTTGGCCTGAAGTACCAGGTAGCCTGAAGTACCAGGTAGCCTGACGTACCAGGTAGCCTGAAGTACCAGGTAGCCTGAAGTACCAACTAGCCTGAAGTACCAGGTAGCCTGAAGTACCAGGTAGCCTGAAGTACCAGCTAGCCTGAAGTACCAGGTAGCCTGAAGTACCAGGTAGCCTGAAGTACCAGGTAGCCTGAAGTACCAGCTAGCCTGAAGTACCAGCTAGCCTAAAGTACCAACTATCCTGAAGTACCAGGTAGCCTGAAGTACCGGCTAGCTTGAAGTACCAGCTAGCCTGAAGTACCGGCTAGCCTGGAGCACCAGCTAGCCTGAAGTACCAGCTAGCCTAAAGTACCGGCTAGCCTGGAGCACCAGCTAGCCTGAAGTACCAGCTAGCCTGAAGTACCAGCTAGCCTGAAGTACCAGGTAGCCTGAAGTACCAGCTTGTCTGGAGTACCAGCTAACCTGGAGTACCAGCTAGCCTGAAGTACCAGCTAGCCTGAAGTACCAGCTAATCTTAAGTACCAGCTAACCTGAAGTACCAGCTAACCTGAAGTACCAGCTAGCCTGAAGTACCAGCTAATCTTAAGTACCAGCTAATCTTAAGTACCAGCTAACCTTAAGTACCGGCTCGCCTGAAGTACCAGCTAGCCTGAAGTACCAGCTAACCTGAAGTACCAGCTAGCCTGAAGTACCAGCTAGCCTGAAGTACCAGCTAACCTGAAGTACCAGCTAGCCTGAAGTACCAGCTAGCCTGAAGTACCAGCTAACCTGAAGTACCAGCTAGCCTGAAGTACCAGCTAGCCTGAAGTACCAGCTAACCTGAAGTACCGGCTAGCCTGAAGTACCAGCTAATCTTAAGTACCAGCTATCCTGAAGTACCAGCTAACCTGAAGTACCGGCTAGCCTGAAGTACCAGCTAATCTTAAGTACCAGCTATCCTGAAGTACCAGCTAACCTGAAGTACCGGCTAGCCTGAAGTACCAGCTAATCTTAAGTACCAGCTAACCTTAAGTACCTGCTCGCCTGAAGTACCAGCTAGCCTGAAGTACCAGCTAACCTGAAGTGCCGGCTCGCCTGAAGTACCAGCTAGCCTGAAGTACCAGCTAGCCTGAAGTACCAGCTAGCCTGAAGTACCAGCTAACCTGAAGTACCGGCTAGCCTGAAGTACCAGCTAATCTTGAGTACCAGCTAACCTTAAGTACCAGCTAACCTGAAGTACTAACATTAAGTACCAGCTAACCTTAAGTACCAGCTAACCTGAAGTACTAACATTAAGTACCAGCTAACTTGAAGTACTAACATTAAGTACCAGCTAACCTGAAGTACTAACATTAAGTACCAGCTAACCTGAAGTACTAACATTAAGTACCAGCTAACTTGAAGTACTAACATTAAGTACCAGCTAACCTGAAGTACTAACCTTAAGTACCAGCTAACCTGAAGTACTAACATTAAGTACCAGCTAACCTGAAGTACTAACATTAAGTACCAGCTAACCTGAAGTACTAACATTAAGTACCAGCTAACCTGAAGTACTAACATTAAGTACCAGCTAACCTGAAGTACTAACATTAAGTACCAGCTAACCTGAAGTACTAACATTAAGTACCAGCTAACCTGAAGTACTAACATTAAGTACCAGCTAACCTGAAGTACTAACATTAAGTACCAGCTAACCTGAAGTACCAGCCAATCTTAAGTACCGGCTAACCCTCAGAATCATATTATGAATGGTAGACAATACCGATAAGTTGATGAGTAAGATAGGTATCTAAATTCTCGAAACGTTTCGCCTGCTCAGCAGGCTTCTTGCCCCGAATACAAGCGCTTATAACACTGGAGACAGAAGTAGAGAGGTTATTTTAAGGTGAGCAGTCCCTCAGCATTGATTGATAGCCTCATACGGAGGCAAAACTTTTCGATATTAAAGATACCTAAGTGTTACACGTTTACTCGTTTAACCTAAAAAAAAAAAGCACACCCCCAGGAAGTATCTCAATTTATGCTGCAATATTCCCACAACATCCATACTTCCTCCCACCAACCACCGTAATATCTCATACAAAAATCACGAAGAAACGGTACATCAGAGCAATAAACGAACACAAACAATAGTACTGTAATAATAATAATAATAATAAATTATCAAATTATCAAATTATAGGGACTTCTTTGCTGTTGTCTATAATTCACCACCCTTCTTGATATAATAACAACCCACTACCAAACAACAGATGACGCAGACTGGAATGAGACAGAAATAATCCTTAAGTAATAAATATCATATATATAACTGCGGAAGCAGCAATTACACCTAGGACAAAATATAATTAATTTAGGGGGAGTTCAGCCCTTTGCTTTTATTTGGCAAACTTAGATACATCAGTAATGTGTTGGTACCCTATTCTATATTATAGTTACTTAAGGGGAACAAAAGCCTAGCCATGATTCCCTGTCATATTGTATCACGAGCATATTATTATTATTATAATCAAGGGGGAAGCACTAAACCCGCAGGATTATACAGCGCCTGTGGGGGGATGTGGAAGGTATTCAGGTTTAATTCAGGGAACTGGAGCGCATATCCAATTCCCTAGATCAAGAGCCCCTCACCAGCATCAAGGAACCTTCCTTGAGGAACATCACGAGCATAGTGTTAAGACTGTCAGTCTGAGCTGGGAATCTCCGGTAGGGTAATGAGAATATCATCGATCATTCCATTAAGAATTTATCAGTTACGGGAGCTACAGGAGTCTCGTTCTCATGGAGTTGTTGACTGTGGTCCCTAAGTCGAGCTGGGAACAAGATGTCTGCCGTGGTTATGCAAAATTTCTATCACTACCCTGATCCACCATGAGGCCTGGTCTCAGACCGGGCCGCGGGGGCGTTGACCCCGGAAACCCTCTCCAGGTACCACCATCACTCCCTCCATCACTACAGCAATTACCACAACCATTACTACCTTCAGCACAACCTCCATCAATACAGCGCAGTCATCACTACCACTATAACTACCACCATCACTACTACCTTCTAGGTGTGTGGTTATCTATGAAGTTCCCCATTAATTACCTTGTCAATTATGTCTCCATGAGGATGGGTTAACTCTTCATCATTTATTGTCGCTCACAAATAACGCGCACATAGGAGAGAGGAACTTACGACGCCGTTTCGGTCCGACTTGGACCATATATTTGTCTTGTTCCAGTCACGGTATTGCGCCTTCATGTTATTTATTGTCGCTCTGTTGTTATCGTACTAACGTCTCCGTCTCTTTCTATATGATGATTATTTATAAACTACATCGACAATTATTCTTATATATTAAATAACAGCTTGGTGTGAGTAGCAAAGCCAGGTCGCAGTTCCGTTTCACTAATAGAAATTCCGGGCACAAAACTCCAGAAACAATATGTACACAATTCAATAGTCAAAATTCGCTTTAACTAGGCTGGCCAGGTTTGATCCACAAATTATTTGCAATATAAAAGGAACGAAAACCTTCTATCTTCAATAAGAAACAAATTTTATCAATAGATTCTAGAACTTTATCCTTTCTAACTTTGGAAATAGATACTACAAGATCTCATTCAAATGTTTAAGATAATAAACAAATCCGGCGCAGACACAAAATACGAGCTTATGGCAACTCATTTGTTAACATGAAAATAGAGTTAAGAAACTCCGTGGAACGAGATGCAACACATATGATTATTATAATCATGGAGGAGCGCTACACCCGTAGGGATTATACAGCATTTGGGGGAAGGGGGGGAAGGAAGGTATTCAGACTCAATTCAAGGAACTGGAGAACAGATCCAATTCCCAAGATCAAGATCCCCTCGCCAGAGTCAAAAAAACTTCTCTTGAGGGGCAGCACAGATGAAGGTAATGATTTCTTTTGAAGTTCTTGAACATTAGAAGTGACTGCCCAGTGAAGCTGTGAACGCTTGAATAATACAATTTTAAAAAAAATGGTGGCACGCGCACAGATACATTACCTTGACGTTAGTTCTAAAAGTACTCAGGACGAGCTGGTTGACTATCGATCACCTTGGTTACACTAACAGGGGTTTAAAATAGAAGCACTGGTAGTTGTGGCGACAAAACCAATATTATAATTATTTTAATTATAACTAAGCGTTATACCCACGAGGGTCATACAGGACAGCAGCAGTAGTTATTCTAACTGCCGTGTAATTAGTAATGTAGGTTTGTTATGTACGCCATACCCATATTGCGGGATGTAGTCAAAGATTACCGAGACATATAGTGGGACCAGGGACTGGAACTCAGCATTTTGTTACAGTACTACTGACCTATTTACAAAATCTGAATCAGAAGATGAGTCGTTCACACAAAGAATTCAGTCATGAACATTACAATGCAACATATATACATCCTTTAAGTTAATGCATCACCAAATCTTTCTTTACGGTGGTAGTCAGGCAAAACACAGCGTCTTTGAGTGATTTAAAATTGTTAAGGCTAGGGTATTTTTTCCAGAACTTATGATAATATATACCTATGGATAAAAGAATTATGCTGGTAAACGTTGAATTCTGTTCCTATCTTGATGAACTGATTACATCTCTACTTCTGCTCCCTCCTCTGTATTCGACTAAAGAAGCCTACTGTGTAGGCGAAAAGTTTCGGAATAAAAGATACCTAACTGTTGCACATGTGTCTTATCAACTTGTTGCCATTGTATATTATTACCACGCTCACATATTCATATATACTCGTATTACTGTTAGGGAGAGGGTGAAGGTGAGTCTTGGTGACAAGATAAAAGCTGCGCTGGTGTGAACCATCGACGGCAGCGGGATCCTTGTTATGTGTGGAGAATGTTGATCTGGCAGACCTTTTTTTTTTTGGCATGGAGCAGGTTTCGCGTTTCCGCCCCACGCCTGCCACCCACTTTTGCCCATCCCTCATATAAGCGCACTATTAAGTTCATTTAAGTCATCAGTGAAACGTGCATGCTATGTTTATATGCAGAGGACATAAATGGGGTTCGACATGGTGGAGCAAAATGTAAGGTGAAGTGTGACGGTAAACTTGGCACTGCTTGGCACTTCCACAGGTCTTCACTCCGTTCCCTTTATGCACGACTGCCAGGACCGGGTCGTGCCTCTCAGCCGCCCGTGTGCAGATTTACTCCTGGTTCGACAACCCCCTAAAACCACACAGACAGACAGACAGACACACACACACACAAACACACACACACACACACACACACACACACACACACACACACACACACACACACACACACACACACACACACACACACACACCTCTGCGAATTAAAAATGTGTAGGAAACTCCGGATCTGCTGGAAGAATTAGGAAAGCAAGGACGCATGTTGCAGAACAAGATTTTACTGGAAGAACGTTTCGCTCAACGGCTCTACACAGAGCTAAACGTTGTCCCACTAAAAACTAGTTCTCTAGCTTGTGTCTTTCTTTATGTTACTGTAGTTAGTAATCCACTCTGATCATTATTTACAGATTATTAGTCTGCAAGACATAAGAGGGATACTAATTATAATTTGCTTTATTTTACCAATTTTCTAATTTATGTTTCAGTTATGTTGACGTAATGTATATGATGAAGGTGGAGTAGATGTTAGTGTTAGTAATGTTTATAATGAAGATGGGGCAGCAAGTGTTATTGTTAGTAACGTTTATACTGAGTAATGTTGATATTTTTCATTTCACCAATAACGTCAATTTTTTTTTTAGCTGGTGTATAATAATAATAATAATAATAATAATAATAATAATAATAATAATAATAATAATAATAATAATAATAATAAACTATCATGGGTTAATTCTATCATTTAGAAAGTTTAAGTGTTGCTTCAAGCGGGTCGTTAGGAAGCTTGAGACTTATTTCAAGCTGGTCGGTAGAAAGCTTGAAATTTGGGTTAAGCTGGTCATTAGAAAACTTGAATCTTGAATCAAGCTGATTGTTAGAAAGCTTGAATCTTGAATCAAGCTGATTGTTAGAAAGCTTGAATCTTGAATCAAGCTGATTGTTAGAAAGCTTGAGTCTCGGAATAAGCTGGCCATTTATTTATGCCATAATGATAATTTCGAAAAAAAATCAGCCTAGCTAAAAAAACTATTATTTAGATTTGGTGCCTATAATTTTCAATATTAATATTGGGACGAACTGTTTGGAAATATATACTGCTGCCAGTGATGTCACTAATGGACATCCATACTATCAGTGATGGCACTAGTGGTCGTCCACACTGCCAGTGATGTCACCAGTGACGTACACACTGCCAGTGATGTCACCAATGCCGTAAACACTATCAGTGATGTCACTAGTGACGTACACACTACCACTGATGTCACTAGTGGGCGTCCATACTGCCAGTGATGTCACCAGTGACGTACACACTGCCAGTGATGTCACCAATGCCGTACACACTATCAGTGATGTCACTAGTGACGTACACACTACCACTGATGTCACTAGTGGGCGTCCATACTGCCAGTGATGTCACTGGATCACACACACACACACATGAAGTTGTCAGGAAGTGGAATAGCCTAGAAAGCGATGAAGTGGAGGCAAGAACCATACATAGTTTTAAGGCAAGGTTTGATAAAGCTCATGGAGAAGGGAGAGAGAGGACCTAGTAGGAAAGAGTGAAGAGGCTGGGCCAGGAGCTATGACTCGACCCCTGCAACCACAAATAGGTGAGTATACACACACACGCGCACACACACACACACACACACACACACACACACACACACACACACACACACACACACGATCTCATCAACAGCAGCCAACATGGTTTCAGGGACGGGAAATCCTGTGTCACAAACCTACTGGAGTTCTATGACATGGTGACAGCAGTAAGACAAGAGAGAGAGAGAGGGGTGGGTGGATTGCATTTTCTTGGACTGAAAGAATGCGTTTGACACAGTTCCACGCAAGAGATTGGTGCAAAAACTGGAGGACCAAGCAGGGATAACAGGGAAGGCACTACAATGGATCAGGGAATACTTGTCAGGAAGACAGCAGCGAGTCATGGTACGTGGCGAGGTGTCAGAGTGGGCACCTGTGACCAGCGGGGTCCCACAGGGGTCAGTCCTAGGACCAGTGCTGTTTCTGGTATTTGTGAACGACATGACGGAAGGAATAGACTCTGAGGTGTCCCTGTTTGCAGATGACGTGAAGTTGATGAGAAGAATTCACTCGATCGAAGACCAGGCAGAACTACAAAGGGATCTGGACAGGCTGCAGACCTGGTCCAGCAATTGGCTCCTGGAGTTCAATCCCACCAAGTGCAAAGTCATGAAGATTGGGGAAGGGCAAAGAAGACCGCAGACGGAGTACAGTCTAGGGGGCCAGAGACTACAAACCTCACTCAAGGAAAAAGATCTTGGGGTGAGTATAACACCAGGCACATCTCCTGAAGCGCACATCAACCAAATAACTGCTGCAGCATATGGGCGCCTAGCAAACCTCAGAACAGCATTCCGACATCTTAATAAGGAATCATTCAGGACCCTGTACACCGTGTACGTTAGGCCCATATTGGAGTATGCGGCACCAGTTTGGAACCCACACCTAGCCAACCACGTAAAGAAACTAGAGAAAGTGCAAAGGTTTGCAAGAAGACTAGTCCCAGAGCTAAGAGGTATGTCCTACGAGGAGAGGTTATGGGAAATCAACCTGACGACACTGGAGGACAGGAGAGATAGGGGGGACATGATAACGACATACAAAATACTGAGAGGAATTGACAAGGTGGACAAAGACAGGATGTTCCAGAGATTGGACACAGTAACAAGGGGACACAGTTGGAAGTTGAAGACACAGATGAATCACAGGGATGTTAGGAAGTATTTCTTCAGCCACAGAGTAGTCAGTAAGTGGAATAGTTTGGGAAGCGATGTAGTGGAGGCAGGATCCATACATAGCTTTAAGCAGAGGTATGATAAAGCTCACGGCTCAGGGAGAGTGACCTAGTAGCGATCAGTGAAGAGGCGGGGCCAGGAGCTCGGACTCGACCCCCGCAACCTCAACTAGGTGAGTACACACACACAATATGCACCATTACACACGAAACAGGCCAAGTGTCTATCGACAAGTGCCTTTGACAACTAGTAACTACACACACACACACACACACACACACACACACACACACACACACACACACACACACACACACACACATGCTGATCATTTTAGTCAGGGTGGGCATTATTATAATAAAAAAAAAGAAGCGCTCAACCCAGTAGGCGAGTAGGGTCATACAGCATCAGGGTGGGCAGAGCAACCTCCCCAAGACTGTGTAAACAGCAGAAGCGCTATTATCACGGCGTTGTAAAAGAAAATCCGAGGAATCAAAAGATTTGAGGAATTTTACAAAGTTCGCCAAGTAGAACGTTCTGCAGACTTGTTATCGAAATAGTTATGGGAAAGACAGGACACATGATTGCAATTATTAATTATTATTATTATTATGTTTGCTAGAAATATTTGAACTCTAAAAGTTTGTACAGTATTAGACAATAGGAAAAATAGGAAGGGGCGAGTTTGGACGATGTGCAGAATGGAAAGAAAGGAAGGAACGAGTGTAAATGACTGGACTGTATTTAGATTCTTGGAATGAAATTGTCAGCAGATCAGTCAATGAAAGATTGAGTCAGTCAGAACAGATGAAAGAAATCAAGCAGTAAGAGTTGTTCAGGAACCTGTGGAATGGAATCTGTGTTAAGAAAAAGGATTATCAACGACTCTAACGTAGAGTTGCTGGTTGGCATGGTACAAGTGTTGAGTTCTTAATCCAAGGAACTGAAGATACCCTTTCACTCCTTGAATTAGGCCTGATTACCTTGCGTTCCCAAGCGCGGTATAACCCACTCGGTTCAAGGGGAATAATGTAGAAACAGTCTGAGTGGCTGAGAAGCATATTGGAAATGAATTTGAGATCAGTGTGTGCTGTGAATATCTTGAGGAAATTAAGGAATGATGTAATTAAAAGGCGGCGGTATGAAAGAAATAGTTCAACGGGCAAATTAGGAAGTTGAAAAGGTTAGATCATATACAAAATATTGCAGAGAGAGGTTGATTCAAAATGTATAGTCGGAGGACGCTTGATAAAGGGTTGAAAGGAGGTTATGAATGTTTTGAGAAAGGCTTAATTGTTCAATTGTTATTTGTGAGCTTATTAGTTGGACGTAGAGGCCGGTGATTTCGGAGATTCTGCCTGGAATTTGGAAGTGGAAAGAACGGCGTATGAACCCTGAAATCCAGCTAAGGATGTTGCAGGTTGATGGATCATCTTTGGGTCGTGATGTTTATGCTCGTCTGGAAGGGCAAGTAGGAAGCAACGAGACGACTTCGCATAGCTTCCCTGTCACTCTTATAACACGAACTTAAAAGCTGGAGAAAAGTTCTACCTTCCTCAGTCATAAATTCCAAAATAATTCTTCTAAAATGTAGCGAAATTGCTATATAAACGAACTAACAGAGCTGGACAAATTGTTGATTAGTTTTATATATATATATATATATATATATATATATAATATATATATAATATATATATATGTATATATAATATATATATTATATATATATTATATATAGATATATTATATATATATTATATATACATATATTATATATATATTATATATACATATATTATATATATATTATATATAGATATATATATATTATATATAGATATATTATATATTATATATAGATATATTATATATATATGTATATATATATATATATACATATATTATATATATATGTATATACATACATATATATATATATATATATATATATATATATATATATATATATATATATATATATATATATAGTATATACATATATACATATACATATATACATATATATATATATATATATATATATATATATATATATATATATATATATATATATATATATATATATACATATATATATAATGTCGTGCCGAATAGGCAGAACTTGCGATTTTGGCTTAAATAGCAACGCTCATCTTGCCATGTAAGACAAGCTAAAATTTGTGTATGCAATAATTTCGCCAAAATCATTCTGAACCTAACGAAAAAAAATATATTTCACTGTGTTTGTTTACTATTAAATTACTGTAAACAAATCTAAAATATATTTAGTTGCGTTAGGATAAAATAAATTGTTTTTGTTATAATAAGGTTAGGTAAGTTTCCTAAGATCTTTTTGGAGCAAAATTAAAAATTTTTACACTAAAAATATCTTTAAACGTATAAGAGAAAATTTTAGAAAGGACTTAATTTTAAATGAGTTCTTGCTAATTGACCAGTTTTACATATTCGGCACGACATTATATATATATATATATATATATATATATATATATATATATATATATATATATATATTATTTATATATATATTATTTATATATATATATATATATATATATATATATATATATATATATATATACACTGACTACATTATAATCATAACTAGGAGCTAAACCCGCAAGGGACCCACACTGGCTACATTTTCTTTCATTATTTTTGTCATGTATTACTACATATATATTGGCATACGAATTAATGAACATCATGAGTTGTTCAAGATATATTTTGATTGGTATGAAACACTGATAGCCTTTTTCATGTGACAGATCCAGTGGATGGCCAATTTAAGGTGACAGCAAAAGAATATTTAAAATTACTGTACTATATGTGATTATGCATGTGTAATTATTTATTTTTGATTATTTGTGGTTATCTATTTGTAGCTGCGTGAGCAGACCCCTGTTCCAGGGCCCCGTCTTTTATTATTCATTTAGCATATCAAAATTTTTCATGTTTGCAGTTGGTGTAGGATTTAATACCTCCTCTTGCAAGCCATTCAATTGATCTACAACTTGGTCTGCAAGGAAAAACTTTCTAGGGTATTTTTGACAGTTCATCTACCTTGGTTTATAATTGCTGTCTCTTGCTATGTTTGTTGATGCAATGAAGTTCTTAAGAATGATATATATTGTGTGGTCTGGGGAATAATGTTCAGTATCACAAGTATAGTTGCATGGGCGTATGTATAAAATTATTTATGAGGTCAAAATAAACATGTACTTGCTGAATGACTGACTTATTTACTTATATATTTACTTACTGGGAAGGGACCGTAAAACAGGAGGATCGCGCGCGCCAACATGGTGGACATGCTGGGGCCCTGGCTACCTGTTATTTCTGGCAGAGCTAGTATCAGGTTACCAGCTTCACCAGCCTCGCCCTCCCCCGCTTCCCTACCTTCCTCATTATTCCTCTGAGCTAGTGTTGTATGTAACTGAAGCTTGGCAATTGCTTGCCAAAAGAGAGAGAGAGGCAGGTTAGCTCTCTGTCCCACGAGGCTAACCAACACCCGGGGTATCAAGTCGTAACAGACACTTGATCACTGGACACATACGTTGTTTTTTATTTTGAACATACAGAGATATTAATTATGAAGATCTGCAAATGTGTATAGTGCGTATATAGTAATTATAAATAATTACATAGTCATTACAAGTGAGTTTTCTGTTGCGTACAGTGTGATCTACAAAGGTTGAAGTGCTGCCGTACTCCATTTTTTTATACCCCAGTAAGAGGACGCCACTGCTGGGACCTCTCATCTTTTGGTTTTAATCACGTTTGTATTTTAGGAGAATATATGTGTGGCAACAGTGATAGTATATTATGTTCAAAATCGAAAGGATTCGGGTTCAGTGCTGGGCAGCGAAACATATGGGTAAATTTCCTGACAAATGCTGCTCGTTGTCCAGCAGTCAATAGACACCTGTGAGTTAATTGATATTTGTGGGTCTCTCCTAGGAAGGACCTAATGACTTCAACGTAAATAAGCAACACTCCCTGGCTTTCATAGACTGTTTTGAGTGCGAGGTTAAGAGTTACACTGGACGAGCCGCGGCAGTGTGATGTTGGAAGCCACAGAGTGCACAAAGTCAGCAAAGAGCGAGGTGGTCATTGCATGCGCTTTGAGACAGTGAGAAAGCTGAGACGGCTATCACCAGGTGATACCTGGCAAGAGTTCATGTACGATACTCTTCCTCTTCCCACTACACAACAAGCCTCACCTCATGCTTTACAACACTGGCTTGTAATATGCTCGTCAAAAAGCACCATAACTGAACTCTTAACTACATGGAGGTGATGGTGATATTTTATTCGCCGGTAGGAACGAAGAAAAAGAACCGATTACTAGATCTAGTTGCAGTTAAATACAGTTTGTATGACGCAGCACGTACCGAAAATACAGTTCCTTTCTCTACTAGAATAAACGTAATGTGGCATACCAGAAAGGGTTCGTTGTAAACATACTTTTATTACCAGCTTTTGTCGTGATATAAGAAATAGGTCTTACGTATGTTATGATTATGTATTTACGTCCTCTTTGATTTAAGACAGCCAACTTATGTCCTCTTTGATTTAAGACAGCCAACTGCCGGCAGTTGGCTGTCTTAATCTTAGTGTTTACCTGTTAATACACAATACCGTGATAATATGTACAAGAACCTCTCATGTATTTTACGTTTCTCTTGCTCTCATATACAACAAGCCTTTCTGTGCTCATTGTCTCAACTGTCAACAAACACACAGCAGCACTCTAGCAATGCTACGTTCTTTAAATTTCCTTCGTAGCTGATATATATGTATATATATATATATATATATATATATATATATATATATATATATATATATATATATATATATATATATATATATATATATATATATATGTCGTGCCGAATAGGTAAAACTTGCTATTTTGGCTTAAACAGCAACGCTTTTCTTGCCGAATATGGCAAACGAAAATTTGTGTATGCAATAATTTCGCAAAAAATCATTCTGAACCTAACGAAAAAAAATATATTTCACTGTTTATTATGAAATTATTTTAAACTTATCTAAAATATATTTACTTGGATTAGGATAAATTAAACTGAGTTTGCTATAATACAGTTAGGTAAGTTTTCTAAAGTTCTTTTGGTGCAAAATTATTAATTTTTACATTAACATAAATAAAAAAAAAATTTAAGCGTATAAGAGAAATTTTTAGAAAGGACTTAATTTTAAATGAATTCTTGCTAATTGACCAATTTTACCTATTCAGCATTACACACCAGCCGTCTCCCACCAAGGTAGGGGACTCAAAAAAAAAAAAAGAATAAATTTTATGATCACTCCATCTCTCTCTTCAGAGGCGCGTCGACACTGTACTTCAAATACGCTTCCAAATTTCAAATATCCCCACCCCTCCCTCCTTCAGAATGCAGGCACTGTACAATATATATATATATATATATATATATATATATATATATATATACATATATATATATATATATATATATATATATATATATATATGTCGTGCCGAATATGTAAAACTGGTCAATTAGCAAGAACTCATTTAAAATTAAGTCCTTTCTAAAATTTTCTTTTATACATTTAAAGATATATTTTTTTCATTAATGTTAATGTAAAAAATTTTAATTTTGCACCAAAAGAATCTTAGAAAACTTACCTAACCTTATTATAACAAGAACAATTTATTTTAGCCTAACCCAACTAAATATATTTTAGATTTGTTTACAATAATTTAATACTAAACAAACACAATGAAATATATTTTTTTCGTTAGGTTCAGAATGATTTTGGCGAAATTATTGCATACACAAATTTTCACTTGTCCTATATGGCAAGATGAGCGTTGCTATTTAAGCCAAGATCGCAAGTTCTGCCTATTCGCCACGACATATATAAATATTATATATAAATATTATATATATATATATATATATATATATATATATATATATATATATATATATATATATATGTATAACTAAAAATTTCAGAGTAAGCTCTGCTGACTTCCAGTATTTCTTTACACACCATCTATAACTTATAAATGCTAGCACACCTTTCGTTATACACACAAAAACAAGACAAGAGATAATACACAGCTATATGTATCGTTAGAAGTGTACTTTCCCTGTTTTAGGGATCAAAATATCCTTGGTGTTAGTGTAGATGAAGCGGCTTTGAATCTAAGAAAGCTTATTCTCAAGAACCTATAGCAACAGAGCTTATTGTTTCCTAATAATAAAAGGCAATGTTAATATTCTATAAAAATACACACTATATTATTTGCAAGCGTAATATTACCCGTAAAAAAATAATCAGTATATGGCCTGAGAGATTACATTTTTGAATTGTCGACTATCTAGCGTGTAACTAAGACTCACTCGAGTCTAAAAGAGCATCCAGGGTCTAATATGGATTATATTTGATACTTGTGTAGGGCTACAGTACACTGGGACCTACTAAAAAAAGGTACATCGAAGATGTCATGCTAATAATTTCTTTGCACTGGGGTCAGCTAGCAAAGGCTAACACAATTCTAGAGACAAGTGGGGTCATTGAGGAAAGATAAGGTGATGATAGGGCCGCACAACGTACAGCATACCACCCCTACACACTAAGATAAAGGTCATGGCACTGTGGCATGACTTCTATACCTAGGCAACAGGTAGGTAGATCATGCCACTGTGGCCCCTTTAAGGTAGTCAAATCATTCCCCTCCCTATAGCCGCAATCACACCATAAGAGCGTGACACACAAGCGTGGCTACAACCATACCATCAGCCCTGCACACAACAAAGAGTGTGGTTACTAACCCTGGGGATGTAGTCGTAGCCGTAAGGATCCTGTAGAAAAAATAATCTTAATTTAATTAAAGCAGTAATACAGTAGGAAGGTTGTGAATGTAGAAGACAAGGAACAGTAACAGAAGATGGTGGATCAGGAGGAAAAGAAATGGCAGGAGAATAAACAGGAACTGCAGAAGGAAAGAAGGACTAGCAGTGGATGAGGATGCTAATGTATCTACAACCGGAAGATATGCAGTGTGCATCTGTCATTACATCAATGGTGTGCAACTCCCACAAGTTGATGAATAAGACATGTGCAACACCTGGTTATCTTCATCGTGAAGGCATTACTCCAACCAGTGTCTTTCTCAAGTCAGAACCGAGAGTCAGTTCTTTAGCCTTGATAAAGCGAGACAAAGAGCCCGGACACCTTCCAAGGCTGAGAGACTGATTACCTGTTCTCCCACTGTCTCCAGTACATATTCTCTCTACTGAGTTAAAAAAAATGCTGGTTGGAGAAATATTGTCACAACGAAGACTCAGGTATTACTCAAGCGTCCAGTTCATCAGTGTGAGTATTCTTCATTAAGGTTTAAATTCATGTGAACATACGAGGAAGATCACAATGATATTTTTGCATTAATATGCATAAGATTATTTATAATTAGCAATATTTTTTTGTAATTATAATTATACAATATATATACATGTATATATATTAGATAATTTTTACTTGTCTAATGTATCATTAAATTCTTCCCAAATTTTATTAATTATAAATGAATCCAAATTATATAAACCAAAAGAAATATTCATATTTTCAAAACTGAATTTTATGGAACATGATTCTATTATATTCCTGTCGA
This sequence comes from Cherax quadricarinatus, assembly GCF_038502225.1. NCBI lineage: Eukaryota > Metazoa > Arthropoda > Malacostraca > Decapoda > Parastacidae > Cherax > Cherax quadricarinatus. The sequence continues at coordinate 20,994,254 of NC_091327.1, read as the reverse complement.
CCATGGACTTGATAGATACAACAATAATATATATATATATATATATATATATATATATATATATATATATATATATATATATATATATATATATATATGCATTAGCAGTTTGGAGGGATATGTTGTGTATCTTTATACGTATATGCTTCTAAACTGTTGTGTTCTGAGCACCTCTGCAAAAACAGTGATTATGTGTGAGTGAGGTGAAAGTGTTGAATGATGATGAAAGTATTTTATTTTTGGGGATTTTCTTTCTTTTTGGGTCACCCTGCCTCGGTGGGAGACGGCCGACTTGTTTATATATATATATATATATATATATATATATATATATATATATATATATATATATATATATATATATATATATATATATATATATATTGCAATAAAATCACAGTAAAATATGTGATAAAGTCTATTATGGTCAAATTGGTAAAAGTCTCGAATTAAGATTATAACAACATAAATGTAGCATTAGAACTGGACAAGATTTTAATGCTCTATTTATTCGTGTGAGAGATTTTAACCATCCAATTGATTTTTAAAAGGTTGAGAAAGTTGTATCTAGCAAGTCCATGGTCGACAGGAATATTATAGAATCATGTTTCATAAAATTCAGTTTTGAAAATATGAATATTTCTTTTGGTTTATATAATTTGGATTCATTTATAATTGATAAAATTTGGGAAGAATTTAATGATACATTAGACAAGTAAAAAATCGTAATGCTTTGATAGAGTATCAGTTGTGTTTCACAGAGTCGGGTGTTGTCACGCGACTGTGAGGTGTAGTCTTGTTGTTGTGATGTGACTGTGAGGTGTAGTCTTGTTGTGATGTGACTGTGAGGTGTAGTCTTGTTGTTGTGATGTGACTGTGAAGTGTAGTCTTGTTGTTGTGACGTGATTGTGAGGTGCAGTCTTGCCCCTTTATATGCCTTTCTGTTGATGTTTTATTTTTTATAGTTCCTTGATAATGTGAGAAGTCACGAAAGCGCTTGGAATTTCACTATTTTTTCACAGTGGTTGTTCTGCATATTGTGATATCACCTGTTTACTGTGATCTTTTACATATATATATATATATATATATATATATATATATATATATATATATATATATATATTCTTTCTTTCAACACACCGGCCGTATCCCACCGAGGCGGGGTGGCCCAAAAGGAAAAACGAAAGTTTCTCCTTTTACATTTAGTAATATATACAGGAGAAGAGGTTACTAGCCCCTTGCTCCCGGCATTTTAGTTGCCTCTTACAACACGCATGGCTTACGGAGGAAGAATTCTGTTCCACTTCCCCATGGAGATAAGAGGAAATAAACAAGAATAAGAACTAGAAAGAAAATAGAAGAAAACCCAGAGGGGTGTGTATATATGTGCTTGTACATGTATGTGTAGTGTGACCTAAGTGTAAGTAGAAGTAGCAAGACGTACCTGAAATCTTGCATGTTCATGAGACAGAAAAAAGGACACCAGCAATCCTACCATCATGTAAAACAATTACAGGCTTTCGTTTTACACTCACTTGGCAGGACGGTAGTACCTCCCTGGGCGGTTGCTGTCTACCAACCTATACCTACATATAAACCCAATAAAATCACCCAACATTCTACATAATGTAAACTTTGGAAGGTTATCACAGACTCCAACTGTGATTCGCTGCATTTTATTTTTTACCGATATCTCGCCGCCGTAGATGCTGACGGAGGACAACACTTGTACCGCTGTGGTTTGTCTTGTCGCGTTCAAAAGTTATGAATTTTTATTTCTTTATTCAAAATTCATTGGAGACAAGGGGACAAGAGCTAAACTCCTTCACTCTCTGTAGAAACTCTTCAAGTCGCTCTTAGAGTTTGTTATATAAGGGAGTGTTAAACAAACGTGCCTTGTCTCTTCATCGTGCTTTTATACCAATATCACAGTCACAAGTTTGAAGTGGTCAGTCCCTCATCCTTGAAGAAGTAAGTCTGAGGTGGTCAGTCCCTCATCCTTGAAGAAGCAAGTTTGAAGTGGTCAGTCCCTCAGCCATGAAGAAATATGCAGTCCTATACTGACGTTTATTAGGATGATGATCTGTGTTACTATCATTCCTGTCGACAGTACGCCTATCGTCAACGTTTGAGACGTCAACTATCCCAGGAAAAGTTGTGGCCCTCACAGGTAGCTCCAACTCCATCCTGTCCCTATATTTAGTGTTTTCATAATTAATAAATTAAACGTACTCTCTGACCGCGGGTTCAAGCCCCCCCCCCGTGGGATGGCGTATGGCTTAATAAAAATATGCCTTGAGATTTCTTTTGGAAAACAGATTTTAGCTTATAAAATTAGTCTCTCGTTCTTGAGAACGAGAGAGAGAGAGAGAGAGAGAGAGAGAGAGAGAGAGAGAGAGAGAGAGAGAGAGAGAGAGAGACTAACAGAGGCAGACAGACAGACACAGACAGAGAGAGGAAAATATTATTTATGTAATCAAAGAAATAATAAACGGAGCCAAGACGGCGAGACATAAAGACAGGGAGGAGGGTAGGGGGGAGGGGGAGGGGGGAAGGAAGGGGGGGAAGGGGAGGGAAGATCTGAAAATAGAGGAGGAAGTAAAATGCGGATGGCGAGTGACAGGAAATGAAGGAAGGAGAGCTGTGAAGGGAGGAAGAGTAGTGAAGAGAGAGTAGAGTAGTGAAAGGAAGAAAAAGGAAGAGTGGTTGTCAGGAGTGTCGGGACAAATAAATATAGGTGATCCATTGAATAAGACATGAGTTTGTGTGTGTGTGTGTGTGTGTGTGTGTGTGTGTGTGTGTGTGTGTGTACTCATCTAGTTGTGGTTGCAGGAGTCGATTCACAGCTCCTGGCCCCGCCTCTTCACTGGCCGCTACCAAGTCACTCTTCCTGCCCCATGAGCTTTATCATACCTCTTCTTATAGCTATGTATGGATCCTGCCTCCACTACATCACTTCCCAGACTGTTCCACTTCCTGACTACTCTGTGACTAAGAAGTAATTCCTAACATCCCTTTGGCTCATCTGAGTCTTCAACTTCCAACTGTGACCCCTTGTTGCTGTGTCTCATCTCTGGAACATCCTGTCTCTGTCCACCTTGTCAGTTCCTCTCAGTATTTTATATGTCGTTATCATATCCTCCCTATCTCGCCTGTCCTCCAGTGTTGTCAGGGCTATTTTCCCTAACCTCTCCTCGTAGGACATGCCCCTTAGCTTCGGGACCATGCAAACCTTTGCACTTTCTCTAATTTCCTTATGTGCTTGGCTAGGTGTGGGTTCCAAACTGGAGCTGCATACTCCAATATAAGCCTGACATACACGGTGTATAGGGTCCTGAACGATTCCTTATTTAAGACGTCGAAATGCTCTTCTTAGGTTTACTAGGCGCCCGTATGCTGCAATGTGTGTGTTTCACAGTATCTCAGTATATCTCACACAGGACACATTAAAGGGGAGAAATTTCTCAAGAGTTACAAGAAAAGTTCGACATGTACATTTATTCATAACGTCATGATTTCGAAAAGCCTAATCTGTCTCAACAAAGAGGAAAGGTACGAAATATTAGTTTTTATATATAAGCAGTAAAACAATATGAGGGCTTGTGAAATCGTATGACCAGATTGTAAACAATTTACTGTAAGGAGTGGGATTTGAACCCATATCAAGCCTGTGCTACAATTAGCACCGGCTTGACATAAAGCAAATAGCAATTGTCTTATCTCATCACTTGTCGGATTTGTGCTGCTCGTCTCCACCTGCAGAGACCACAGAGGAAGCTTAAAAAAGAACGCAACAGTAACGTTCACATTTTTTTCAAGGCCGTTGGTCATGAGTCACAGCTACAATGGGATGTTTCTTTACCAGGATGAGATACCTGGAGGGCGTTTTCGGGGGTGAGCGCCCCCGTGGTGCGGTCCATGACCAGGCCTTGTGGTGGATCAGGGCCTGATCAATTAGGCTGTTACTGCTTGCCGCACGCAAACCGACGTACCCAAATATTTTAGCCACGTTACACAGTGTAATGAAGAGCAATAAATGCCCGACTTTAATGTTCCGGAGACCTAAGAGAGAAAATCTACATTATATTATTAACTTGAATTCTTTCATCAATTATTAAATCATCTCTGTATCTGGTTAAAAAAACAGTATACTGCATTCAGATTTTAATTTAATTAAAGCCAATAATAAAGATACATAATCAAAGATAATAAAAATTGCCTACGTTGTAGCTTGTGTAAGATCTAGAAGAAAACGTATAGCAAAGAGCTCATTTTGTTATTATCATAATCAAGGGGAAAGCGCTAAACCCGGAGGATTATACAGCGCCTGGGGGGGATGTGGAAGGCATTCAGGCTTAATTCGGGGAACTGGAGCACAGATCCAATTCCCTAAATCAAGAGCCCCTCACCAACATCAAGGAACCTTCCTTGAGGGGATAGAGCTCATTTTGTAATGCAAATCTCAGTAACGTCAACACTTTTCCGTGTTATATTGCCAGCGGACTGGACAATACCTCTTAAATGATTTATTCAGTAAACCATAATTAAGTAGCCGACACTCGAATTGCTTAAGAAAATGATCAATCACAGCACTGAATGAACCTCCTGGTGATCTTAGTTGACTGCATATTGTAAGACGTGGCAGGAGGTGCATAAACACTTGAGTTTCCCTCAGTCTTTATTTTAGAGGTCAGGATTGTTGATATTAGTGTCGATGTGAATTATAGTTTAATGACCCATGTGCAGTCGACAGGCTTCAAACCTAACAGACCAGGTCAAGGACGAAGATCCTCCTGACAAGTGGTATAAAACTTAAGGGACCCCAATGGAAATAAGTCACTCTGTCTGACTTTTTTGGGTTATCCCAGGTTCTCTACACATATGCTGCTATGTATGATAATTCTATGTAGCTGTATTTGTGTATACCTGAATAAACTTACTTACTTACTTAATCATGAATTTGCTTGCTTAAGAGAATAAAAAGTCACAATACTCTGACTGGAAGAATACACGAATAACCCGCACGTAGAAGACTGAAACTTTTCACAACGTTTTGGTCAGACTTGGACCATTAACTGGCCAAAGTCGGATAGAAACTTCGTCATAAGTTTCAATGTCGTACGTGCGTGTTGTGTATAGTTTAACAAGCAAAGAAAAAAATATGCAAAATTCCCTTCGGTTTTTCGAAAAACTTAATCAATATCTATAGAATAATAAAAAAAAACTGTACTAACCGCAAACCGGTTGTTAGAATAGAGCAACTAACAATGATGAAATATTCACAGAACCTTCTAGTGCACTAAGGTTAACACTCAAATTTTAATGCCTCATTTTAAATTATTTAAGTCAACTAACCATCTAGGATTACAAAGCTTCACAACAAACCTACAAATTATAAATGGAAACTGTACGAGGCTTCTATCCGTCCTGGACCATTTTGAAGCCACGAGTTAACTGGTCGACCGAGGGTAAGTATTGAATTATTCCAACCACGGAATACGATTCATTCATTGCAAGGTATGGGCCAAGACAATAATGTAGTTATGGATTAGATAGACACTTGAGAAAACACTAGGGCACATTTTTGGTAAAACTTTTCGTTATTGTGCTTAATTACTTCTAACATGAGGTGTTAGTGATCAAGATTCCAGGACCGAAAAATTTCCTAATACGTACTAGTGTTTGCCCAAGTGCCTTTTTAAACCACTTGTTGGTATCAATTACTAAGGTTTATACCACAATGTTGTTGTGCTGGCTTAATTCACAATTTTATATATGATTAAGGTATCTCTGTAGCAGTGGCCTGAGGTTTGCTCTTTCAAGGTTTCCTCAACTGTAAAGTTTGCGATAGTGCTTCCATTACTTGATAATGACACAGTGTGCGGGTTATGTTATCAGAAGACGTTTCGCCCGCCAGGGAGTTTATCAATTTATAAAGAGACAAGTAAAAGCATGAGGTTATATAGTAGCTTAGGAAAGGTCACCTGTGAGGCGTAGAGAGGTGAGGTGAGATCACCTGCGAGTGGGTCTGTGTTGAAGGCTGTGTTGATTCCACGTAGAATTAACTTTGCTTAAACCTGAAAGATGAGGAAAGACCCCGAATTTTATGACATGGGTTGGTAGTGGTGATTAAAGCTGATTCCAGTCTGTTACGGTGATGCTTCTCTGATAACTAATAGAATAATTCATCAAGAGGTTCGTTCCTGTGGAAGCATATCTGTATTCCTTGATTCTAGTGTTTAAGTCCCTGGACATTTTCCCCACGTAAGATTTATCAGTCTCCGCAAGGTATGATGTTAACCCCAACATTCGATACTTGTTGCCGTAATCGCCTTTTTGACAAAATATCTGATGGTATTGGACGTTATGTTGACCTTGACTATGGTGTTGGCTTTACTCCTCCTTGTTTGGTTTGACATAAGTACTATGTATTTGTTATCGACGGCCTCCGTACAGGTGTCATATACAACTTTTTCTTCTTTCCTACAGCTGTCGGTGATGAAGTGTCTTGGGGTAGCGTAGCTCCTTAAAAACTCTCTGGAAATAGTCTTATTCCACTCTGAGGAATGTAGTGAAGGATGAGATTTTGTAGAACAAGCGGTGCAGCAGTTCGTTTTTACTGATGGGCTTTCAATAAGTCAAGTTCATCCTCGTTTATGCCGATCAAAACAACCAGAACAGAGGAGTCTGTCCGTCATGTTCCTCCTCCATAGTAAACTTGAGTGATGGTTCTACTGTTTATGTTAAGAAAGATAACAGTGTTCGGGCATCTAGGATCAATAATCAGAATGTCGTCAACATACACAAGTCACACCACGTCTCTCGGGATATAGATCATAAATCTTCTCTAGGTGCTCCATATACAAGTTTATCATAACTGCACTTACTGGCGAGAGCATGGCTATGCCGAGGGATGGTTTATGCGTGAGTGATTGTAGCTAACGCATCGTTCACTCGCGTCAAGGAAGTCCTTGCCAGAAATATGCATGCTGAATCCATCATGAAATTGACGTTTGAGTGGGTCCATCTCTCGTGTGAGAGGCACTCTGGTAAAGAGTGCCACGTCAAAAAATGCAAAGCATCTTGTTCCTGACTCGTAAATTCCTGATCTGGTGGAGCAGGTCTCCAGTGTTTAAGGTGTCTTGCTGATGGTGCCCAGGAGTCACTTGATGTGGGGCACTACCTGTACCCGAGGAGACTGATCACACTGGCATCACCACTTTTTTTTTTTTTTTTTTTTTGGTAAACCATATAGATACGCAGTGCTGGAGTTGTACATATCAGTGCGATGATAACGCTTCCAGTGTTCAGTTTTTCAGGGCTGAACATGTGTCTTGTAGGAATTGCTTAGTAAATTGTTCATGGGTAGATGATCAACAGGTTGGTATGTCTCTGTCTTCCAATGATCTGTTCCTCATAAATCACGGAACGGGTGGGGCTTGAACCCATGGCAAGTGAATCCTAAAACTCAGTCATTTGTTTGAAATCATGTTATTATGGTTTCGTGAATCTGTTCATCATGTTCATGATGGCCACCCGTTCACCTTTATCTCCAGAGGTAGTATTTAATTAAGGCATGTATTACTGTTTTATACTTCTGTTTCCTCTTTACAATAGTTATATATGTTATGTACACGATACATGTTCCAGCATATCTGCGCTAGTTACTGCAGTCCTTATAAGATAGATTTTTTGTAAGGTATTTTAGGTCTATAATACACTGTAAACGAATGTGAGCTACCGTTGATTATTCCAATTAATGAGAGTGTCAGCCTTTGCATTCCTGTGTATAGTGTGTCCAATGGACCATGTGTATACAGTGTTCACAGTGGTCTTTGCGTACAGTAGTTTGGCAGTCCCACAGCACAGAAACTTGGTACAATCAATACGCTTGCTAAGTTATTTTTCTGTCAGTAAACCTTGTAAGAATGCTGAGTGCAGTATTCTTGCGATTTTTTAGTTATTCTTATTCTGTAACACGATCTTTCACAACTATCTTCTTGTTTCGTTGTTTTTGTTGTTATTATGTTTCGAGAAGGGGGAGAGAAGGGGATAAAAGGATAACAACCATTACAAATTCTTTCATTACTTACGAAACATTAATTTATAATCACATTTGAGACTTTCTTGTTAAGTTAAAATCATGTCCACTTCACCAGCAATAAAATACTCCAATCCTTAAAAAATGTATTAGAGTAAATTTTCGATGTATATACACTGAGATATATACACCTCAGAGTATGTATATAACCTTGCCAAATAGTTAAGTAGATTATAATAGGATGAGGTGAAGGCAGGGTTGAAATATATGTTGATGCGGTGCAGATGGTAGACCAACATACAAATGCCAAGAAATGTATATAAAAAGTGCTTAAGGAAATTTTTAATGTTTTGTTAATGTATAAAATGATACAAACGTATACAAAGTACATTAATGTGGTGTTCCATAGACAGTATATTGACGTGGTGTTCCATATATAAACAGAGTATACTGACGTGGTGTTCCAGTGACGTAGTGTTCTATACACAAAGTTTACTGATATGGTGTTCCATTGAAAGAGTTGGTCAAACAAACCGAACTGCCAGACAAAAGATGTTCGAAAAAATGTTCTCTTATGTAACGATTGATGTTTTAGGTTAACTTACAGTGTAAGCAAATTTTAAATTTTGCAAACAAACTAGCCTAGCAACCTACCATAACAGTGCAAAACAATTAAGTATACACATTAATCCTATCCAACCTATCTTAATTCAGCCTCAATTTGTATTTTTGATCAGTGGCGAAATATATTATTTTCCTTATAGTCAGATTTTTCGCGGAAATATTCCAATAAGTTATACTATGCTTTCTTTTAGTAAAAAGATGGTTTTTTATTAACAAGAATACCTTAATCCCTAAAATAGGGACCAAAGTAAATACAGTATATATACAGTGAGAAGAATACACCTCTCCGTGTATTCATCCTGTGTATCAATAATATAAACGTGACTATCAATGTTTATCTTGTGTGCTTAATGCCTAGACAAGGAGAAGTATAAATGTCTATTATTTCAAAACTTAATGGATTTTTTTTTCATGTGGTCTAGATGCTATTTACAGTATTTTCAAAAACTCTGTTACTTCAGTGGATTAAATTTTGTTTCTTCAAGTATTTTATATTCAACTTATAGTCCTCCGACATGTGGGTGACAACTAGGTTTGTAATTGTAGGTTAAATAATGACTCAGTAGGCCTATGTTCCTTAATGACTCAGTAGACCTATGTTTCTTAATCAATGGACGATACTGTAGCATTTGTGGTTATATTGCCATATATGGGATGGATATCATGGAGTGAGTAAGAGGGAGCCCAAGTAGGTGAGAGTGGGTGGCTAATAGTGGGCGGGGAAGCTGAAGGCCACATGTAAGCCGTGTTGGAATAGTAAAGGAGGACATTTTGTTTTATTGGCAAAGATGCTAAACTGTGTGGTGACAACAGTGTGTGAATCTGTTGTGGCCACACACTGACACTGTTGGAGTCAGCAGTCATAAGATGCAAGTGACTTTGGTCTGTACTAAACCTCTTCCCAGCAGTTTATAGCATCCTGGCAGGGCATCTATATAAATAAGATTTGTTAGTGTCATGGCACCGGTGTGTACAACTCTGCCTGACACTCAAAATAGTTTCCACTGAGTATATTGTCTCGTTGGAGGGAACTAATACACACTAGAGATGAAGGTGTTTCTCTCTCCATTACCGATGTACCACTATAGCATAAGAGGAGAGTGAGCGGACGTACCTGTATGTAGCCGCCTATGGGTGGGCGTCCATAGGAAACGGGCCCAGGTGCATTGAAGGTGGGTCCAGGCATCTGCGTTATTTTTCGAGAGATGTAGGAATCGTCGTAACTTGGTCCTCGCATCATGTTGCTGGTGCAGGCTACACTGGACTGACAACACACCTCGCGGCCCCGCTCCTAGCGCCCACTGCACACCCTTCCTTCCCCAGCCCACCACACTACAACACCTATTTTGGGAGAGCTGCCCGCACCACGTCACTTCCTCTACCACCTGAAATAGCCTCTGCCAGTGCACGAATGATCCCACTGCGGCCAGCCACGCCCGCACTACCCAATCATAACTTCGAGTAGGTGGTCAAAGAGCGATGATAGGACGGAGAGGGGCGAGGCTTGATGGCCAGGATGTCCTCTACACTGTATGACATCCTCCACTTGCTCACAGTCTTCCAGTAAAATTCATACCCAGACGTTGATCGCTAAACTTTAGCCACAGATCTCACACATCTGTAGTAGTGTCCACGTTATCTGCCTATCTCCAAGGCCTATTGCTCTCCGTAAATAAAGCCCCAAATAAAAAAAAATAAGCATTAGCTAAAGTAAAATGTTAAATTAAGGCAGTCTCTTTGGAAGTGAAATAACCAATGTTTCTCCTTTCACTCAGTTACTACAAATTCCTCCGTAAAATGAAAGTGGAAGGGTTGACTTATGTTTGTGACACAAACTCCGGTAAATAAACTATAATTAACATGATCACTTATGGGATCCGCAGCCTCCACGCTAGCTGATGACCGGATTCTGATGAATGGAGAATAAACTGCTTATACAGAGGTCATGCATGGAAATATAAACTGATTTAGAGATCTTGCATGGAAATTATAACCCTACTGAGATAAATTAGTTAGTCTCCTAAACGATCACTACACTGGGCCTGCTGACGCAGGTATGGCAGATATACTAACTACAGTCAACCAGTTTCATTCATTTAAAGATTTACAAGTTATCTGGTTGAATAATACTGTTTACTTTAATCCCTATTTTTAGGGATGAAAGTATTCCTGGTGGAGTAAAGTTATCGCGAAACCTTAATGACCCTAGTGTTGTTGATAGACTTTAAACTCCATTTACTCTATTGTCCCCTTTATATTTTTCGGCAACTTGTACAATTCACTTGTTCTATATTCGTAGGAACAATTCCTGGTACAGAAGATTAACCTCTTCATACCACTTTTTGTATGTGTGTACTCACCTAATTGTGGTTGCAAGGGTCGACTCAGCTCCTGGCCCCGCCTCTTCACTGGTCGTTACTAGGTCCACTCTCCTCTCCCTGAGCCTTATCGTACCTCTTCCTGCCTCCACTACACCACTCTCCAGATTATTCTACTTCTTGACGACTCTATGGCTGAAGAAATACTTCCTGACATCCCTGAGACTCATCTGAGTCTTCAACTTCCAAGTGTGTGTGTGTGTGTGTACTTGCCTATCTGTGGTTGCAGGGGGTCAGTTCACAGTTCCTATGTATGTCTGTGCATGTGTGTACTCACCTAGTTGTGGTTGCAGGGTTCGATTCACAGTTCCTGGCCCCGCCTCTTCACTGGTAGCTACTAGGTCACTCTTCCTGCTCCATGAGCTTTATGATACCTCTGTGTGTGCGTGTGTGTGCGCGCGCGCGCGCGTGCCTGCGTGTATATTGAGAGTTAATTACTAATAATATTAATAATGATCTGTAGTGGAGGGAAGGCAGCGTAGGGGTCCGCCTAGGAAAAGTTGAAGGGAGGGGGTAAAGGGGCTTGGACCTCCAGCAAGCATGCTTGAGCGTGTTAGATAGGAGTGAATGGAGACAAATGGTTTTTAGGACTTGACATGCTGTTGGAGTGTGAGCAGGGTAATATTTATGAAGGGATTCAGGGAAACCGGCAGGCCGAATTTGAGTCCTGGAGATGGGAAGTACAGTGCCGGCACTCTGAAAGAGGAGTGTTCTTATTATCATTATTATAGAAAAATGAAGCGCTAAACCTACAAGGGTCATACAGCTCAGCAAGGAGGTGTGCTAATGTTGCAGTTTTTTTAACTATAGTGCAATCGCGCTTCTGGCAAGACAATGATGGAGTGAATGGTGAAAGTTTTTCTTTTTCGGGCCACCCTGCCTTGGTGGGAAACGGCCGATGTGTCAATAATAAACGAAAAATAAATTAATAATGATGGCTTTACTTCACAAGAAGATACATTAGACACTGACCTATTATAGTATAGCAATAAATGCATATTATGACTTATAGGTATCATGCACCCATATCTCTCATGTAGGTAGTAGTCAAAGGGTTACAGTGACAAACTACAGAAGTAATGAACTTTTTATGGAATTCACAGCAGTTCTCAAGCCAGCACTGACACATCTCCCAGCCACAGTCACCCAAGAGACCTGCATGGAGACCACCCTACAGCTTATCAAGGACCACCTTCGCCTTAACATACGTAGTGATGACCTAAAGGATTGCAAACTGATGGGCTACCAAGCAGGTAAAAAAACAGTGCTGTTAAAATTCCAAACTAGCCTACAAAGAAACAACCTACTAAAAACATCTATTTCTATGAAAACTGATGTTTATGTCAATGAGTGCCTTACCAAAACAAGACAAAACCTTCTTTATCGGCTAAGAAAATTACGCTATGCCCAAAAAATCCACCAGTGCTTTGTGAGGGATGGAAAAATCGCAGTTAGGAAACAGCCCACTGGGAAGAGATACTTCATCTCTACAGAACATGACCTTAAAACATTCCTAAGTGAGGCTGGACTAACAGAATCAGAGTAAAGTGCAGATAATACCCACAGTCCACCGTTAGTGTTATATTGTCATAAATTTGTGCCCCCCTAAAATTCTAATGCCCCAACTACTTTTGATTGTCATTTTTTTTTTTTTTTTTTTTATTTTATTTAAAATACAATACATAGCTTAACATAAAAACCCTTAAACTAGGGTTGATACACATTGTATATAAACACATTTTGAAAACAATCTCTCAGAACGTACAATAGCAAATAAACACAATATTAACAAACACAAGAGGTTACACAATTATACTAGAAAATATCGCTTGTGACAAAACATAACATTAAGAAAATGGGCAATCTTAACCCTATGTACACAAGAACAACAACAAGAACATAACATGTAGGTGACCCCTGTAGCAGGTTCAATAATATAAATAAAACCATAATCCCTTCGGTATACACTATTTACATAATATACTGGGACATTGCCAATGCACAATACAATACAATAAGAAGAATAGTATGATAAATATATAAATATATCGGTTACTCACAACCAACACAAATAATCTATAACCGAAAGAACCTACATCACAATCTCATGATAAAACAAAGTACATACTCGCCTTACCACAAGTCTTACGAGTCAGCCACAAAACTAGAAAAAGCCATAATCATTCCGCACTCATCTACAGGCTATACACATTATATAACATAGCAATAAAATGCTCGGTACAAACACACAAAACCCCGTTTGCCAGGCCATAGCCGAAAGGTACATCAAGTACTTCAACAAAGAAAGAAGGCAGTAGACTCTGACTTAAGACATCTATAACACATATAACTTCACCACCACATCCACTCACACAACCACATTTTCCTCAACCACGCATTACACAGATACACACAGTAAACCAGCCGTTGTGCATACCCAACCCCGGAGACAAGCCCGTTCCATCCCCTGAAATTCACTCCCCCCCCCCCCCTTTCACAACGTTAACAATGCTCTCACACTCATACTACGGTACCCTGCTGAAAAAGCCTGGTCCCAGCGACTTCCATATATTTCCCGATTATAACACAACGTTCTATAAATGGTCCCCGCCAACACCCTTTTGCGCACCTCCCAATCCCCATTCCTTCTCATTGCCCAGGATACAAAAACAAAATCCGCAATTATATACGTGATTGCACGTTGCACAGGCGCCTCGACGCCTCCCACGTCCAAACTTAACGCCCTCAATACTAATATCCCGCCTCCTCCCACTGTCCTCAGAACCTTACCCATCCATTCCCTGATACTCCCCAAATTATCACAAAAATACACTACATGAAACGCAGTCTCCTCATCCCCGCACACCCGACACGCGCCCTCCACCATCAACCCTCTTTCCTTAAGTGCAGCACCCGACGGCAGTATACCATGGAGAAAACGGAAAAATACCTCTCGCACATTTGGACGCACGCGCATCAACCGTAATCTTTCCCATATATCCTTCCACGCATACATAGGGTAGATACTCTCAGCCTTCACGACTACCTTCGTCCTTACAACACGCTCCAAAACACCCACTCGAACTTTATTAGGGTCCCGTACATGCAGCAACGCCCGCAACACGTCTTCACACACTTTCATCTCCGACCCTCCCCACCACATTCGCACCTCTTCATGCAAGCCATTCACGCCCCTCCCTGCATGACCCCGCACACGGCGTAACCCCCACTTCAAATAAATGCACTTGACTCTTAACCGTAAATCAATCAACCCCAATCCTCCTCTGTTGACCGGTAAAGTAACCACACTCCTACTCAACCATTCACACCCGGAACCCCAAAGAAAATGGAAAACCCTCTTTAACAGCCTCGTAACATCCGGACCTGCTAACGGATATACCGCAGCCACGTGCCAGACTTTACTGTATAACAACACATTCACAACAATCGCACGCTGATGTACTGTCAAATGAGTTGGTCTCAACCCATCCAATCGCCCCACCACTCGATCCACAACAAGTCCAGAATTAACCATCCTCGCCTCTCTCGCACTACGCATATACACTATTCCACACACTTTTATCCTGTCCACCATATTCCAACGTACATTCCTTCCCCAACTCTCTCTTCCCACCCAATCTCCTAAGACCAGTAATTTTGATTTTTCCACATTAACTCTTAACCCGGTAACCCCCGCGAAATTATCAATAACATCTCCAACCGCACGTAAACTCCTCTGCGTTCGCACGAGTATTGTCGTGTCATCCACATACCCTATTATTCCCTGCACTCCACTTCCTACTCCCCAATCCACCTCCATACACGCTTCCACCTTTCTATAGAAAGGGTCTGTTAAACAGGCAAACAACAATTGAGACAGGGGACAACCCTGCCTAATACCCCGACCCATGGATACCCACTTCCCCAATTTCCCATTTACTTGTACACACACTCCCACACCTGTATACAATGTCTCTGCCCAACGTACCACCTCCTCCCCAAAACCCTGCCTCCTTAATATATACCACAACACCTCACGTTCTACACTATCATACGCCGCCTGCCAATCTAACGCTAAGACACCCCCCCCCTGCTCCCCTCCCGACCCTTCCACAAAATTCTTTATAATACTATGCCCGTCATACATCGTCCTCCCAGACACACCATATTGTCCTCTCGCAACCACTCTATCCACCACACACTTCATCCTATTTCCTAAAATTTTTGCAAAAATCTTATAATCAGCACACAGCAATGATATTATCCTAAAGTCCCGCACCGTGTCCTGTTTCTTACCTTTTGGCACTAAAACCACAACCGCAGTTCCTTGCAACCTGCCCATCCTCCCCTCCCTTTTCATCGTATTCATTAGTTCTACTAAGAAGGACTTCAACACATTCCAATGGCTCACATAAAACTCGCAGGGCAAGCCATCCAGACCTGGAGCCTTACCCCGTGCCATCCCCTCCAAAGCCCTCCACACCTCCCCTTCTTCAATATCCCCCCCCAACGCCATGCGATCACTGCTACTTAGCACACAAGATACATTCTCCCCCAACCTCCCGAAAGCCTCCCCATCCACTCCTACACTCAGTAAATTTTTTCCAAACCACCTATCAACGTAATCACTCATTGCCTCCGTTGTTCTTAACTCATGTCCCGCCCTATATCCACCTAAGTCCTCATGTACCACCAGCCTATCAATTTCCATAGCCATACGTCGCTGCCTCTGTCCCCTTAACACACAGGCCGATGGTCGGTCACCCCACACCGCCTCTTCAATTCCACCCTGCACTCTCACCGCATCAAATCTATCATTCTGCAAATCACGAATCCTTCCTTTTAACAACTCGATTTCCTCCATGGGATACTGCCCTGCCTGCACGCCCCTCTCATAACAACTTTGCAACCTACCCTCGAAATACTGCTGCAACCCGTACGTCATCCAACCCTGGTACTTTCCCCATCGCACATAAAACTGCCGGATCCTCTCCTTAGCTACCCCATCCCACCACCCCAGCAAGTCACCCACATCCCTACCCTCTCCCCACAAATTCTCCCACATTGTCCTAAAATCTAACCCCGCCTCCTCCACCCCAAGAAGTCTCACATTTAACTTCCAATACCCTGGATACCTCTTAGGTAAGCTGGCCCAAGTCAAGTCCGTATAAACAGCTCTATGATCCGTGTAAACAGCTTCCACCGTACGCACACACATCACTCGCACACTTCTCGTCACATATAACCTATCGAGCCTGGCCGCGTATCCCTGTCTATGAAACGTATGCTCAACCATTAGGTCCCCACCTCCAATAACATCCCTTAACCCCACGCCCAGCAAAAGATCCCTTAGGCTAACCAAAAAACACCCTGCCCCCCGTGGCTCCACATCCTTTCTACGTACTATACAATTCCAATCACCGCCCATGATTGTTACCGAGGGAAGAGATCTCAAATAATAAACCAAAACATCACGCACAAATTCATTCTTCACCCGTACATCACGCTCCGCCGGCGCATACACACAAACCACTGCCAGTCGCTCACCTCTCCACCATCCATCTACCCGGAGTACCCTACCCTCCTCCCCTCCCTCACATCTAATTACAACAAACGGGCTTGTCTCCCGAATCAGAATTCCAACCCCACCTTTCAAACGGTCCGAATATGCCACAAACACACGATATCCGTCCACATTCAAATCCCGACCCGCCTTAAAGTTATGCTCCTGCATGAATACAATATCTATGGCATGACGCCTCAGAAACCCCTGGAGCCACAAACGCTTCACATTCATACACAACCCATTTACATTCACAGTCATACACCTGAAACCTTCTTAAGGGGTTTTACACGCTGCCCTGTAACTCCTTTCATAGACACGTCACCAGCCTTCCTATTTTTCCCACCATGCTCACCACAGTGAGCTCTATTCCCTCCCCGGTCGAACACCTGACCGGACACACCTGTGGCGCCTCCACTCACCACATCAGCCCACGGTTTCTTCCCCGGTCTTTGCGCCGGGGTCAAGACATCATCGGAATCAGAGTGCGTTGCCGCCCTCTTCCGCCGAACACTCTCTGCATCCATGGTCTGGTCGGGGGATGCCTCACAATGCACCTCCGCCGCCACCTCGACCACGGTCACCATTCCCGTAGAAGAGGCACCTGCAGTCAGCTGGCTGTCTCTCCTCTCGTCCTCACTCTCCTCAGGTCCCACCACCGATTGTACATCATCTCCAGCTCTCTTCGTCTCCAAAAACTTTTCCGTCAACTGCTCCAGAGCCACATCCTCTGCTCGTTCTCCTCCACTCAACTTGGTCTCCCCTTCCACCAAAGCGGAGACTGTAGATTCTACAGGCATCGATGGGCTCGACCCCACCGTCGGGAACTCTCTCTCCACCTCCTCACTCCAAGACGAACTATGGCCCTTTACAGGCGTCCCGCTGGCAGGCCCCGCCTTCGGGTCAGGCCCTCGCTCCGTCCTTCTGTCTGCAACCTGTCGTTGCTGCTGCCTCTCACACTGTGCTGCCATATGGTCATAAGCACCACATAGCCTGCAGGTCTTGCGCTGCCCTGCGTAATACACCATCACTTGCGTCCTAAAGTCGTCCAGGATGACAAACGACGGGATGGGATGCCTCAGCGTCATCTTTAGGTTGAACGTACCCTCCGGCCAGCCGGCGTACGCCCCATCCACCCAGGTACCTGCCATTGCCAGATGCACAGTACCATAACGTTCAAAAACGTTCCGTATATCTGCCTCGTCAGCTTCGAAAGGCACGTTGCGTACCTTCACCCAAGTGTAGTGTCGCGACACGTCAATTAAACGAACTCGTATTGCCGAGTTTACGTCCACACAGCCATCTTGATACTGCTCCACCAGGCGCTCATACACTGCCGTCGATCGTAGCTTAACGAATATTCGGTAAGCCCCGTTGAGCGATACTCCATACAAATCTTGATCAGCAATGCCGTATGTGTCGCGAATAATCAAAGGTAGAAGCACCTGTGCGGACTGAGGCGTAATTACACCCCGCACTAAATCAAAGCACACAGTGTTGACGCGCCTTCTGACAGTCTGCGCCATCTTGTGAAAATCAATCTGCGCAGGAAGGCCTCTCAACCAGGAGCGTGTGCGCAGCACAACCTCACGGCAATAAAGCGATGAGGTCAATGTTTTTCATTGTCATTGTTATATTCAACGACCATTCTACCTCATAGTCTTAATTTGTTAAATATCTACAGAATCTATCTCCTTTTTTTTACAACTTACCGCATCACTGTTCCATCTTATTTTATTATAAACTAGCCATAACTTGTCCTCAATAATTCTACCTCACTTTAAGAAATACTCAATTGCCCAATTTTATTCTAAAATCCCTACTATTGCCCAATTTTGTTTTAAACTATATTGATCAAACTTATTGTAAACTTCTTTTATTGACCATTTTATTCTATACTTTTAAACTAGTATTTTCAACTACAACTTTTATATTATCCTGTCTACCATCTTACTAGCATATTATAACCAAGTCATTGCCATTTTTATTTTTATAATTTTTTTATTTTTTTTATTATTCTTTTGCTACCTTAACTTGTGTATTTTATCTTGTCAATTTAAATCTAGTTATACTCTAATTCTTGTAAACAACTTATATAAGACCTTAGTGCAATTACAATTGAGAGTCTTGTGCCTTTTTTATATTATTAGATTAAAACACAGCTGTACTATAGTCAATACCAAATTCATTATATTAGACCATAGTGCAATTACTAGTGAGAGACTGGTGCTATTTTTAATTTGTATTTTTATATTATTAGATTAAATCTAGTTGTACTATAGCTCATTCTAGCTCAAAACATAGACTCCACAAAAGTCATTATATTAGACCTTAGTGCAATTACAAGTGAGAGTCTTGTTCTATTTTAAATTTGTATTTTTATATTACTAGTTTATACCTAGTTGTACTTTAGTTCATTCCAGCACAACACATAGACAACATCAACTTCAATATGTGTAGTAGTGACTATACTCTATATGACCAAAATACTCTAGCTATATACTTATCCAAACTTCCCACCACTACAGATATCAGTACTAGAACTCAACACACAACTCAGGATATAAATAACCATAATTTAAACCTAGAAGATGATTGATCACGTTGACCCTGATCTAAACCTCCATAATCTGACACCCAATCAAAACCTATTGGAAAGTAACTGCCTTTATTACACAGCATCACAAGCCAGCACTATCCTAAACAATGCTAAAAGTCTATCAGTACTTAACTACAACATCAGGTCCTTAAGCAAACACTATGATGACCTCCTGGCACTCCTTGAATCACTAAAGACACCCTTCTCCTGCATTATTCTTACTGAGACCTGGCTTAAGCAGGACACAATAGATATCTACCCTCTACCAGGATACACAGCAATTCACAACTGCAGACCAAACCAAGTTGGGGGTGGTATTGCAATCTATTACTCTAACCAATTATCTTGTATTAGCACCACTTGCTTTAGTGATGAATATGGAGAATACATTTTTGCTAATTTTACTGTAAAAAACCTTAAGACACCTATAACAATCGGTGCCATTTACCGGATACCTCACACAAACATCCCAAATTTCAGTGAGAAATTAAAGTCACTAATAACAAACAGACAAATGAATAAGCACCACCTTCTCTTAGCTGGAGACTTCAACATCAACCTTGGCCTACTAGATGATCAGCCTGTAACTGATTTCATCAACAATATGAACAACACACTTCTCATACCAACAATAACTAAACCAACCAGGCTCGCTGAGACAAGTGCAACCATAATAGACCACATATGGACCAATATACTAGCCCCCCTTAAATCAGGGATAATCACAGATAGCACTACAGACCACTACCCTACCTTCCTCCTGACAAACATTAGTAAACCACCACTTGAATTCAACAAAGTCTCATTTAGACTCCATGACGAGGCCTCAATAAGGAAGTTCACAGCTGACCTAGAGATTGTTGACTGGCCTACAGAATTCTCCAAGGCCAATGGTATTGATGACTGGACAGACATTTTTCTTAACAAATTACTTAGACTATACAACAAACATTGTCCTATAAAAACGAAACAGATCACAAACAAACGGCTTGGTTGCCCATGGCTAACCAGTACCATTCTGAAATCCACTGACAAGAAACACCAATATGAAAAGCAATATAGACAGGGCTTAATACACAAAGATATTCTTAAACACTATTCATCAGTTCTCACCAAAGTAATAAAGAAAGCCAAACAACTATACTACTCCAGTAGATTCACAGACACTAGAGGAGATATAAAAAAGACCTGGAAAACACTCTCTCAGATTCTAGGGACCCACAAACTGAAAAAAAACAAGAATATTGTCCTAACTAAACCTAATGAAACACCACTACATCCCACTGACACAGCTAACAAGATAAACGACTTCTTCTCAACCATAGGATCTAATCTCGCCAATAAAATCCCACATACCAATGCCCATGCCGGGGACTACCTAGATGGGAATTTCCCAAATTCCTTCTATCTTGCACCAACTGAGCCCTCGGAAGTCACCGAGATTATAAAGTCACTTAAAAACAACTCAGGGAATCTGTCTAATGTCCCACCATTACTGTACAAGCGAGCGGCCCATATCCTTTCGCATGCTATTTCATTACTTTTTAACAAGTCACTAGAAACTAGCACCTTCCCGAAACTACTCAAGATGGCAAGGGTTACACCAATACATAAAGGTGGTGACCCTACAGACTTAAACAACTATAGGCCAATATCAAACTTACCATTGCTATCCAAAATCTTTGAGAAACTCGTGCACAGGAGACTATATTCATTTATAACAACACAAAACATACTCAACCCCTGCCAATTTGGATTCAGGAAAAATAAAAGCACTAATGATGCAAT
Source organism: Cherax quadricarinatus (assembly GCF_038502225.1). Taxonomy (NCBI): domain Eukaryota; kingdom Metazoa; phylum Arthropoda; class Malacostraca; order Decapoda; family Parastacidae; genus Cherax; species Cherax quadricarinatus. Next base: position 20,973,258 of record NC_091327.1, on the reverse strand, counting down.
CATAAAAATGCTAGATCTGCTTTACACAGCATTGGAAAATAAGGAATATCCACTAGGAATTTTTATTGACCTAAGGAAAGCTTTTGACACAGTAGACCACGACATCCTACTCCACAAACTTGACCATTACGGTATAAGAGGCCATGCGCTTGCTTATTTCAAATCTTACCTTACTAATAGGTATCAGTATGTCACCATTAAAGACACACCATCAACAACACGGCCACTTGATACTGGAGTTCTGCAGGGAAGTGTCCTTTGTCCCCTGCTCTTCCTCATATACATCAATGATCTTCCAAACGTATCCCAACACCTGAAACCCATTCTCTTTGCTGACGACACGACTTATGTCATCTCTCACCCTAATCTTGCCACCCTCAACACCATTGTTAACGAGGAGCTGATCAAAATATCGACTTGGATGACAGCCAATAAACTTACGCTTAACACTGACAAAACCTACTATATTATGTTTGGTAGCAGAGCAGGAGATGCACAAATTAACATTAAGATCGACAACACTCTAATTACCAGACATAATGAGGGCAAATTCCTAGGCCTATACCTTGACAACAACCTGAATTTCAGCACCCATATCCAACACATAACCAAAAAAGTATCCAAAACGGTTGGGATCCTCTCCAAGATACGATACTACGTGCCGCAAAATGCCCTTCTCACACTATACCACTCACTTATTTATCCATACCTCACCTATGCTATTTGTGCTTGGGGATCAACTGCAGCAACACACCTAAAGCCAATAATAACCCAACAAAAAGCTGCAGTAAGAATAATCACTAAATCCCATCCCTGGCAACACACCCTCCCACTCTTCATAGATCTAAACTTACTCCCTGTTCAGTACATCCACACTTACTACTGTGCAATCTACATCTACAGGACCTTAAACTCCAATATCAACCTTGACCTAAAATGCTTTCTTGATAGTTGTGACAGAACCCACAGGCATAACACCAGACACAAGCATCTCTACGACATTCCCCGTGTCCGACTAAACCTTTACAAAAATTCAATGTATGTCAAAGGCCCTAAAATCTGGAACACCCTACCTGAGAACTCTAGAACTGCAGACACATTCATCACCTTCAAAACTACCATTAGAAAACATCTTATCTCCCTGATACACCCCATCAACTAACTACACGAATACCACCTGATGGTTCACACTTACACTCACTCACCCATTTGACCATAAACAGAAATATTAATCTCAATCTTAAAATAATGAATCCTATGATACTCCAATACTTAAACTATGTACTGTGCCAAAACAAAAGCATTCACATTGCTAAACTCACAAACTAGTATTTAGTCACTTAGCCATAATACCAACTTACCTCATAATTTGTAATATTTTAAAATAAAGAATTAAACTAAGTCTGCCCGAAATGCCTAGCCATGCTAGGCGTTCTAGTGGTACACTCTGTAATCATTATTTAACTACATGTAAACCACACAACAACCAAATTCTGTAAATTTAACATTGTAATCTTTATAGAGAATAAACTTTGAATTTGAATTTGAATTTGAATTTGACCTGTGAGTTTTAGGACTTTCTTGCCATGGGTTCGATGCCCCCTTTTCTGTGACCTATTTAGCATCTTCGTTTACCCTACCAATAACGATAAACCCAATTAATCACCCTACTTAGACTAGTTTATTTATTTTTAATTGTATCATCCTAATTCATAGTTTGCGTTTTCTTTAATGTGTGTTGTTGGACAACATTTTCTTTGTAATTTCAAGAGACCCCAGTGGAAATAATTCACTTGGGTTATCCTAGGTAATTTACACAAATAATAATAATAATAATAATAATAATTGTGGAAAATTGCATTTATCTGAATGTATCATTATATACATAACAGTAAATGAACATAGATAATAGACTCAAATTTCATACACATATACATCAAATTTCTAAGAAAATTTCCAAGACTGTAGGCATACTATCGAAGATACGGTACTATGTTCCACAGTCAGCCCTCCTGGCCCTATATCACTCTCTTATTTACCCCTATCTCACCTATGGAATTTGTGCATGGGGCTCAACAACAATTAACCATCTCAGACCACTAATTACCCAACAAAAGGCTGCAGTTAGAATGATAACAAATTCTCACTACAGGCAGCACACTCCACCAATATTCAATACACCAAACCTACTCACCATACAAAACATCCATACTTATTACTGCACCTATTACATACATAGAACACTTAACTCTGATATTAACCCTCCCCTCAAACATCTCCTTGCCAACCTCAACAGAACACATGACCATAACACAAGGCACAGATCACTCTTTGATGTTCCTCGTGTCCATCTCACACTATGCAAAAACTCAATGCACATAAAAGGCCCTAAAATCTGGAATTCATTACCTGTAAATATAAAAGAAACACTACCTGTTTATAAATTCAAGTCTCTTCTCAAAGATCACTTACTCACCCAAAACCAAATAAATACTGAATAACTGAACCTTATAAATTGTATATCTTAAATGTTTCTCACAATTATATCACATAAATGTTAAACCTAAAACCCAATCTAACTTTATTATTTTTTAAATACACTACCTAACTGAATGCAACCATATGACCTGTCTTTGTAATACTCACTTGTGCTTTATAGTAATCTGTTTACATTAATGTTTTATCACTGATTTCATCATTGCTTAGTTAATCTTAAGTTAATTTTAAGCCAGCCCGTAATGCTATGCATAGTATAAGTGGCTTTGGCATGCTGCTCTTATCTGTATTTTTTTGTACCTCTGTATGTGTGCTCAAATTGGAAATAAATAAATAAATAAATTATTTATAAGTTAGACAAGTAGGAATTTGGGACACCTAGGTCGCAAAACATGTCCCCCTTCGATACCTAGAACTGTCATATCCACAAGTTGCTATGGACCTATTAATTAAATGAAATATACATCACCAGGAATGCTGGTAAATACATAAATTTGTGGACTGTATATTAAAATTAAAAAAGGATTATATATACACACATTTAGTAAGTAAGTAAGTAAGTTTATTCAGGTATACACAAATACAGTTACATAGAATTATCATACATAGCAGCATATGTGTAGAGAACCTAGGATAACCCAAAAAAGTCAGACAGAGTGACTTATTTCCATTGGGGTCCTTTAATAACAGAAGGAAAATATCTTAATATCACTCACCAATTTGACTGGAGATTAATGTGTCATGTACAGGACCCCCCCTTTTGCCTACATTTATGAAGAATTTACTGGCCAGAAATTAAACATAATTTAGACAGCTTATCTGAGGTTCCTGGAGTTGTCCTGTCCTGTCGCCTGATTCTCAAGTTATGCAGGAATGCACATCCAACAATTTTGCCTTCTATTTGAGAGGTGTCAGCCCAATTTTAACCTCTAGAGCATGAAAAATTCTTCCCATTATTAATTAATGTCTTACTCCATTCAAACAAAATAGCGACTCCCCTTCTGCGCAGACGCAGGCTTTCCGTTTTCTATGACAAATATTATTAAATACAGTATGGCCATCTATATACATATAAATACTGAATTTCTGGAAAATATATACAGTATTTTCCACAATAATAATAATAATAATAATATCTTTATTTCTACAAGTACCTGTACAAGGTATACAGTCCTAGCTGACATCAATGATATACTACTACATAGAAAGCCGCTTGTTATGCAGAGCATTTGGGCCAAATTAGGTCAGTTTTGTCCCAGGATGCGACCCACACCAGTCGACTAACACCCAGATACCCATTTTATACTGATGGGTGAACATGGACAGGTGTCTTATGGAAACACGTCCCTAATGTTTTCCAGCCGTACCGGAGATTCGAACTCCGGACCTCAGTGTGTGTGAGCTGAGTGCGCTAGCGATTGACCTACGGGACACCCAATAAAGGCTAAACACTGAATGTCCAATGGTATCAATACCGACGGGTAGGTAAGACACAGGCACCAGTTAGGCATCTTTACTCCGAAATGTTTCACCTACACAGTAAGCTTCTTCAGTCCAATACAGCAAGTAGGCAGGAGCAGTAGAGATGTGAAGACTATGTAATCAGTCCATCATCCTTGAAGACGTAGATTTGAGGTTGTCAGTGACCTCTCAGTGATTACATTCTTTCTTCTACTACTCTACACTTCTTCTTCCGACAGTATGTAAGTCTCCACACTGTCGCTTGATATTCACATTGTTTCAGACTATGGAACAAAACTCTTCTCCAGGCTGAGGGACTGACAACCTCAACTCTACGTCTTCATGGGTGATGGACTGATTACATAGTCCTCACATCTCTACTGCTCCTGTCTACTTTCTGTACTCAACTGAAGAAGCCTACTGTGTAGGTGAAATGTTTTGGAATAAAGATGCCTAACTATTGACTATGTGTCTTACTTACCAAGCTAAAAGCTACTTTGTAAGACAGTTATAATAATCCAAAAATTGTGTAAAATTGTACCTTAATAAACTTTAATCTCCACGGCCTGGAGTTGTAATTGACCCTCATTACTGCTACTAGTGAGACAGTGAACTTACCACACTGCTTGTTCTCTTGTATGCTACAATTACTACTACCATTATTACTGTCTCCTACTACTCTTGTTACTACTACTACTACAAACTGCTACTTCTACTGCTACTCTTGCTGCTACTACTCACTCGGGTCACATAGTGAGTATCCGTGGTTTGATCCCCAGCATGGGTGAAAATATTAGGCATGTTTCCTTATACTACTGTACCTGCTGTCCCTGTTCCCCTAGCAGTAAGTAGGTACATGGGTGGTAGTTGAATGATGTGGATCGCATCCTGGGGGGCAAGATTAAAGGACAAGAGTGGAAAAAGTCAGCCTCCAAGTGAAGTCAGTGAAGAATAATTTACAGAAATGTTATCTGATTTCTTTTCAATTGTGGCTTTGTGATTTGTTCCAGTTATGATACTGTGATAACTAATTCTATTGGGCAGTTTACTCCTCCTGACTGAAGGGTGCAAACATTATTCTGCATTACAAAATTTGGGTGCCAGGGTTACTATGTTTAATAAATTCTTACAGGATAATTATTATTATTATAATTATCAGAACTAAGCACTAAACCCAAAAGGGTCATACAACTTACAGGATAAAGGAATTAGTGTGAGCAATATGAAGAGACTGTACTTTGTCAAATGACTGTCACATATACAGTGGAACCCTGAATATTGGCCATAATCCGTTCCAGAAGGTCGGCCTAAATTTGAAGCAATATTTCCCATAAGAATTAATGTAAATACTATTAATCCATTCCAGACACCCAAAAATAATAACAAAAAATACATTTTCAAAAGTTAATTAGAGTTTTACATACACAAAACAATAACTAAATAAAATAAACAAATGAACATTGAAATCACTATTACATACCTTTATTGAAGACTCTTGTTGGCTTGTGGAAGACAGGGAGGAGGAGAGGAGGACTGACTATTGTTTGGAAGGGGAATCCCCCTCCATAAGGACTTCAGGTATCAAAGTCCTCTCTGGGGTTACTTCCCTCCCTGACTGCAGCACTCGCTGCATGCCTGCTACACTCCCTGCCTGCCTGCTACACTCCCTGCCTCCCACACTCCCTGTTTCCCTGCTACACTCCCTACATGCTTACTACACTTCATGCATGCCTGCTACACTCCCTGCATGCCTGCTACACTCCCTGCATGCCTGCTACACTCCCTGCATGCCTGCTACTCTCCCTGCAAGCCTGCTACACTCCCTGCCGCCCTTCCACACTCCCACCCTCCATGTTACAATCCCTGCATGCCTGCTACACTCCCTGCCTCTCTCTCCACATCTTCCATTGGGCCCATGGTGGCTTATTACACAGTCGCATTTAATAAACAAGCACAAAAACCAATGTGCGGAGTATACGCTCATTCACCAAGAGACACAGGGAGACTGACTCACCTACATGCGGCATCCTGGCAGAAGGCAGGCTGACGCGTATAATACAGCCAATTTGCAAGGCACCGGCCGAAATACGGAGCAAAATTTGCACTCAAACACTGGCCTAAATACAATTTGGCCGATAGATGCAGCAGCCGATATTCAGGGTTCCACTGTACATTATGAATGCATGTTATGAAAAATACTTACGAAATGACTCAGGGTGCCTGCATCATTATCATTACAGGTTCTGTGCTCTCAATACTTCTGGTTCTCTGCTGACTGAATTATCAATATGAAGTACATTATTACAATCAAAACTAAGAGCTAAACCCACAAGGGTCATACAGAATATGCAGTACAGTAATTCTCAATGCTCATTATTGTCATCAGTTTTGCAATTACAGTTGTACTCTCGACACTTACCACTGATATTAACATATTTACAATTACTATATAGCCTTCCCAACATTTAGTGCATATACCAATGATATTATATAATGACATGGATATTAACAAGACAATATGTAGTTCATGGCAATTTATGGAGATGATTCATCCCCCTGGAACTTAATCAATTCTGAAAAAGTTCCTGAGGATAAACATCTTTTGAGCAGAATGCCATAAACTTCATGTTAATAGTCTTATTACTATCAACATTCGATAATTTTCAACATTATGTCATTGATATTTAAACTTAGTCAGAACAAGCAGGTACATGCTAGCTCCATGTACACATACAGTCATTTCCAACATTCACAGTCCTGGATATCCGACTGTACATTACCAGTCTTGACTATATCAACATTCATAGGCAATCTATATACTGTATTCATAACACTGTCTAGTTATAAAAACAAAAATTCAAATTATATACTTTTATTGACAAAAAATATTATATAAATGATATACAGAATAAATAATTTATGGCTGATGATTCAAAATTCTAGCTGAATAAATCATCAACAATCACAATAGTTCACAACACTCAAGATATACATGAATGTACTATCAACAGTCACAACGATTAGCAGTGCATATAGTGCAAGCTAAATGTACAATTGTTTACAATGAATGTAGCATACTGAATTCATGGTGCATGCTGCATGTTTCAAAAACATTCAAGTACATACAGTATTTCCTACATCCAACTTAAAATATATTTTCTTTCAACATGTTCAAAGGCACTATTATTCCTTCTAAATCTAAGTGAACCCTTGATTTAACATAATGGGAGTCTTCATTGAAGCCAATTATCCTTTAAATCCTAATTATCAGAATATTTTTCCATGCTTGTAATAGATGTAATAGAATGAGTCCATTAAGTCTGTAAATAAATTTACCAAATGGACTACAATAACAATGGACAGTTCTGGATTTACCAGATTGTCTGTAACAAGAACAGACAATTCCAATTTATCTGACTTTGTTAAATCCAAAATGAATTTACCAAGCAAACCATGAATTCTGGAATTAATGGACTAAGTCCATTGTTTCCAAATGCTGTTGGCTACAGAGTTTATCAGTTAAATCTGAAATCAATTAAACCTGGGTCCAATAAATTGAGGTCTGTTAAATTGGAGTCTGCTGAATCTAATATTGTAATAAAGAATTATTTGACCATTCTTCATAGTTAGCTATCATAAATGTTTAGAGCTTTTGTGCTATTATAACTATGTAATAAAATGAATATAAAGCAGAAGACTTCAATATAATGAACATTATTCCATTAAGAACTGGAATAACATACTGTACATCACCATTTTAAACAAAAAAAAAAATTAACTTTTTAAAGCATCAATCATAAGAATACCCTGAGTATTTTCAGTGTTCATTTCTATTCTATAAATTTAAATAAATAGTAAGAGTGCCACATTTGTATAGTACATACTATACTTGCTGAAAATAAAGCAAACTAAACTGATGCTTATACTGTACCACGAAAATGATAAAGAAAAGACATTCTCAAACTGAAAATTTACCTAGTATTAAATTAAATGATCTGTTTAATTGATATCATAACAACTTTGTAAAAATAACTAGATCACTAAAAGTTTTTACTGTTAGAGGTATGCAGTCTATAAATATTCTCTTTGGCTTCCTCTAAAGTCATTACCTCCAACATCATTAGACAGTTCATGATAGTAACCATCTCTTTCTGCTTCTGTGCTTTCACCCACACTCGCCCATTAAAACCAACCAACAGCATAAACTTAATTTTCTGGGCAATCATCAATAATAGTGAATTTTTAGGATTTACAATCAAACGAGCTATGTGTAAGGGAAGAGTAAACATGATACCTCCATCTGGAAGTGATCCTATTCCTACTAAATTATTAAATACATCAATACACACTAATTCAGGTTCGATATTTTTGTTTGCCACAAGTATCTGTCCGAAGATAAGATCACCAGGTTTCAATTCTTTTCTGGCCTTTTTTGAGGAGTTTTCAAACACTAACTCTGATATCGTTGCCTTATCACTTGCACCTATGTCAATAATGTAATTGTTGCCTGTTTTCTTGATAACTATACCAATAACAAATTCCTTTGCATTAGGAATATAACGCTTTTGGTGAGTGTCTACATAATACAAATTCTTGCTAGTTTTCTTCAGGAGACCTGAACGAGTTGCACAAATGACATTTTCTTGCCAGCGAAGCCCTGGTCCTATGGAGATGTCTGCCTTATCTGCATTAAGCTGCAGGACCTCATCCCCAGGCAGGACAACTCTCAACACCTCGACTCCACCAATACTGTAAAGAAAGAAGAAAATAATAAAGATTAAATAATCAACCAAGTCACACTTATTTTAACAACTTTATTCCTATAAAAAGTTACTTCCTAGTTAATAATATACTGTACTTTACTCTGACGAAGTAAGAGGGATGCATGTAAATTTTTTTAAGAAAAGCACGAAGCCAAAACTAACTCCTCAAGCTAATGCGATGCTTCTATCTTAAGAAGCATTGAAAAAATTGTACAAGAATTAATATATGCAGTGCTGTTAATGTCATTCATTTTGAATAATAAATTATGTGTAAATTGTGTTGTGTTCTCTTTGGAAATAGACTTTTAGGATACTCCCCGTACATAAGTCCAGGCTTCTTGAACACTCTGTACAATAATCAGTTAAGTAATAAAAGGAAATGTCTAACCTCACTACCATGTACTAAGCCTTTTCAAAAGTATATATGCAGATAGAAGAGAAATGCTGGGAAAATTCTGTGAGAAATATTATGGTATGATGGTAAGTTCAGTCACAGGATAGGGGGCCACTGCTCAGTAGTCTTTATGGCAGTATGTTCACTCACAGGACGAGTGCCACTGCCCAGTAGTCTTTATGGCAGTATGTTCACTCACAGGATGAGTGCCACTCTAACAATAAAAAGTAAGCGCTAAACCCACCAAGATTAAAAAAAAAGCATTTTAACTATCCAACATAGTCTTGGGCAGTAATACTTAGTACCATCCATCAAGTGAAAAATATTAACACACACCTGTAGCTTGCTTAACTTAAGGTTTTTTTTCGCCTGCTGATTGCACAGGTTGAAGTGATGCACGTCACCTTTGATGATTACGTCACTACTGAGTGCCTGGCATTCGCCATGTGTGTATTAAATTGAAATGTATGGGACGAAACTTACTTAGTGCCCATTTTTGCTGCTCGCGCTGGTTTATTTACCTTGCGGGTTATGTAATCAAGCAGTTTACTTTAAGGGAGAAATTCGTCAATGTTTTTTCATTTTCTTCTTCACATCTAATTTAACTGATTTTTTTACTTAAAATGATGTATATATTGTATTCTTAATTATAATTAAGTGGGAACAGTATAATTTGTTGTCTATTGTGTAATAGGGATGTATGTATGTGCATGCTGAATCGTTTTCTATACATGTTTTCTCTCCCCGACCAGAGGGTTACTTATATAATATTAATAACAATATTAATTAATTAATTTTTCCATGTATTATAGAACAAGACCTTGTCTGGATTATTAACACGGAGAGTTAATAACCAAGGATAACTCACTAAAGCCAAGCAATGGGACTTATGTCTACGGGGGTCCTTGTTTCCTCCCTGAGGACGAGATCCACAATAATTGACTAACACCCAGGTACCTACACACAAATAACCCGCACATAGTCACACTAACAGAAAGGAGAGGAGGGAGTATATATAGGCCAGCAGACAGGGACGGGACAAGAGAAGTTTCCATCCGTGCCGGGAAATTGATCCGTGGTCCCTTAGTATGTGAGCTGAAGACTATCAATGAACATAAGTCATTCTACGGTTGATAAGATAAGATAAGATTTCGTTCGGATTTTTAACCCCGGAGGGTTAGCCACCCAGGATAACCCAAGAAAGTCAGTGCGCCATCGAGAACTGTCTAACTTATTTCCACTGTGGTCCTCAATCTTGTCCCCCAGGTTGCGACCCACACCAGTCGACTAACACCCAGGTACCTATTTGCTGCTAGGTGAACAGGACAATAGGTGTAAGGAAACGTGTCGAAATGTTTCCACCCGCCGGGAATCGAACCCGGGCCCTCCGTGTGTGAAGCGGGAGCTTTAGCCACCAGGCCTTGATCCTCTGTGATGCCTGGTCACAAACCGGGCCGCGGGGGCGTTGACCCCTGAAATCTTCTCCAGGTATTATGTCTGACTTTTTTGGGTTATTCTAGGTAATTTACACATATGTTACTAGGTATGATATTTGTACTTCTGGGACGTGTACTCAGCCATGGGACACTGGTGAATAGGGACACCAGGCTGAAAAAAAAAGGCTCGTTCATGTATTTCGCTTCACCCAAATTCGAATCCAGGTCCTTTAAGCTGTGATTCGAGCGCTTTAACAGTGATCAATAAGACACACCCTGCTACTAATTTCAGCTGTTTCCTCACCATTGATGTCATTAATTATTTTGATGTCATTGCAATAATGATGTTTAATATAGACAAGCTGTGGAATAAAAAAAACATGTCTAACACTTGGGTATCTTTATTGGCGAAACCTTTCGTCAATAGGTGGCTTTATTCAATCCACTACAGAGAATATTATTATTATTATAATCAAAAAGAAGCGCTAAGCCACAAGGACTATACAACACTACAGAGAATAAATGCTGGAGGTGGTGGAAGAAGTGGGGCGGTAATTTGTGGTGATTAGTCCCTCAGCCTTGATAGGTATTCCATCCCTTAACCTTGACAGGTGTTCAGTCCCTTAGCTTTGATACTGTTCGAGGCACCGTAATTCAATGCTTCTTCTCCAATCTTTAAGAAAGTGCAAAGGAGAACAGATAATCTACGATACCCCATATCCTGTAGCCTATTTCCAGAGGTGGTTTTCACTTCCATTAATATTAGCTCTTAAAGTTCATATTCGCTAAAGCACCTAATCTTTCCCTAGACAATAGACAATGGGATTTGCCTAAACTTTCAGTCAGAGTTGAAAGGAGGTGGAAAGAGACACATGGAAGGCAACACAGAGGTTGTTGTCTTATGTTCCTGCCTCGCATTTTACACTGCGAATCAGTGAACCCTCCAAGGAGGAAGTTCATTGAAGATGGTGCAGAGAAAGAAGAAAATTTTGGTCTGATTATTAACCCAGGGTTTCATGGGGAAGTGGATAACAATCCTTCCTTCGTAAGCCATGCGTGTCATAAGAGGCGGCTAAAATGCCGGGAGCAAACCCGGGGATTATACTATGTGGAAGGCATTCTCTCTCCAATTCCCTAAATCAAGTATAAGGATTCCTTGACTATATGCAAAAAAAAAAAAAACTTTGTATCTTCTTTATTCGGGTCACCCTGCCTTTGTGGGGGACGGCCGCTGTGTTAAACAAATGTAACCCAGGAATGATGTAGCTACTCGTGGCGAACCATTAATAAATTTTCTAAATTGCACACAAGGGTCCTTTTCCACATGTGTAGTTATCACCCTAAAATTACAACCGAGAGGATTAGTAACTCAGTAAAGTCAGGATGTTATCAGTCTTATTTTCACTGGGGTCCTTTGATCATATTCCTCAGGATGCCACCCACACTAGTCGCTTAACACCCGGGTGCTTATTTATTATAAGCTAGGTGAACAGGGGCAGCATGTGTAAGGAATATGGCCAATGTTTCCTCTCGTCTGATGGTCGAACCCCGGTCCTCTCGGTGTAGGAGCTAAGACAATGAATTTGAACAACCCTCTGCTTACTTAAAAAAAAATTCTTTCTGCAGTATTACAAAATGTAGTTTACATGTTATAAAATATTGTTAAGCACAAAAGAAAGCCACTACATTCCCTGGAGCGCAGGCCAGAGAGATACATAATAATACATACTTGCAAAATCCTAGAGGGATTAGTACCAAACTTGCACACGAAAATCACTATGAAAGCAAAAGAATCGGCAGGAGATGCAACATTCCCCCGATGAAAAGCAGAACCGCCACGAGTACACTGAGAGACAACACAAGTAAGTGTCCGGGGCCCAAGACTGTTCAACTGCCTCCCAGCATACGTAAGGGGGAATACCAATATACCCCTGGCTGTCTTCAAGAAGGCACTGGACAGGCACCAGTCAGTACCTGACTAACCGGGCTGTGGTTGTACGTCAGTTTGAATGCACCCAACAGTAACAGCCTAGTTGATCAGACCCTGATCCACCACGAGGCCTAGTCTCGGACCGAGCCGCGGGGGCGTTGACCCCCGAAACCCTCTCCAGGTAAACTCCCGGTAAACATCATACTGCTTACAAACTACTTAAGAATAAGACTTTTTGTCATGTACAAAAGTGAGGTAACTAAATGAACAATAGTATAATTTTAAGTATGCATTAATTTTATAATTGTATCTGATTAGCCAAGAACTGTATACCCCTAAATGTTTAGCGATTTTCCCATAATGTGGGTGATAAATGCTCATCAGGCTTTCACAGACTTGTAAAAGGCTGCTGTGATGGAGAAATGTTACCTAAATAGAAGTTCCATTTGATGCTTGTGTGTCTATATTAACTACTACCTGTCGATATTCCAATGCTATCTGCTATTATGTGTCTGTTAATATATTGAGAATGGGATTCACGATCCTAAGTGTGCTTACATAGATAGTACTATGCATTCACAGTCTTTTTTTTATTGCCCATAGATCAGTTTTACATGCTAAGAACTGTTATCCTAACTCGATTCATTTCAAATCCCAGCTCTGCCTGAGGCTGTCTACCGCCCCGTGGACTGCGACCCATGGGTGGTAGACTAACACCCAGGTACCTACTTACTGCTAACTAGATGAACAGGGGCAGCAGTTGTAAGGAAATATGCCCAACGGCAAGCTGAGTGCTCTACCAGCTGAGCAGGTCATATCAGCTTTCCTACTAGTATCCCCAGTGGGAGAGCTTCGTAGTGAAAACTACAGCATCAACAATATCTGAAATTATGTTAGAAAACAGAGCTCACTTCCAAGCATCGAGAGCTCCCCATACCAGGGATTTTGTATTGGTTGTCTATTTCTGCCTGGACACTCGTCTAAATCAAACCATTGCAGTCGCCATCCTCACTAAATCTGTGCATCGCCATACCAATTTGGGCTCTGATCTTAATTACCAGTATTGTGTTGTCAATGTTTTTATGGGTATGAGGTATGATGGTAATACAATGGTATACCAGCAGTATGTAAATAAGACACAATGTGGGTTTTAAAAGTAGAATTACCGACAATATGTTAGGTAAATGGACTCGTGTGCAACTAATGTGATATTTTATTGTGCAACGTTTCGCTCTCTGGGAGCTTTGTCAATCCAGTTTGACAAGGCTCTTGGAGAGCGAAACGTTGCTACAGTAGTGTCACATTAGTTGCACATGTGTACTTTTACCTAACAACGTGGGTTATACCATGTTGCTATGAGAGCGTTTCGTTCACTAGGAACTTGATCAATTCACACAGCGAACAACACGACATGGGTATTTATAGTGGTTGGGGAGAGGTCTTGACTCCTGAGGTAATGAAGTCACAGGTAAAGAATAAGAATGCACAACACTGTGGCTAGAATAATACACAAATAACCCACACATAGTTAATGGTCCAAGTCGGACCGAAACGTCGTCACAAGTTTCATTGTCTTATGAGTGGGTTATTTGTGTAAAATCACATGTAAGTAGCTAGCCAAGAAAGCAAGGTTATTGGATCTAGGTGTCAGATATTGTGAGAATAAGCCTTGCTATTCTTTGAATATTGCAGAATGAAGACTGGAGGCGTTGGAAATGTACTTAAGAGCATCGCGTGGAGTGACCATTATGAAGAAAATAAGGCAGAAGGAAATTAGAAGAGTTTGTGATGGTGTGAAAAGTATATTTACAGAGCGTTGAGGAAGGGCTGCCGAGATAATTTTGACATTTAGAAAGCATGGAATAACATATGTAAATCAAGAGGATGTATAAATCTTGGGGACATCCCAGAGAGTGTTGGAAGTAGGATTCGAGGGAAGTTTTAAGAGCAAGTTCAGCCGATGTAGTTGGAACTAAGTAGTTTCTGATGTAAGTCATGAAACTGTAGTGTGAGCATAGTTATAATTATGAAGGGATTCAGGAGAACCGGTTGTCTATAGAACGGATCGAAAAGTTTAGTTTCAGTCTAAAAATTGTTGGCTAATTGTAGATACGATGAATGACAATCGAACAGACTACAGTCTTTTGCTTCATCAGCGTAAGTGTCGATGAGTACTTTTAATTTTCGCGTTTACAATTAAATACATGTTTTTTCTATATTTGTCAAAACTAACCTAATCTACCCTATCCTAACTTAAAATGAGCAAAATATGATTGGTAAGAGTACAAGAAGCGTCAAGAAATGGACGCAGGGAGCCTCGTGGGAAAATTAACCTGTACAATGAAGATAGGTTGTCATGACTTGGTGCGAAGCACACAGTGAGCCAGTCTGGTGTCTGCCACTGAGAGAGTCACGTCACTGACTACACACCTCCCACCTTACTGGATATACGTGTGTCGCCACTCTCTCGTCCCACAACTGCTCAAGACGGTGCTCTCCCTGAAGTGCTGCTGTTTATATAGAAATCCTGGTTCTGGAGAGTTACCCAAACGCGAGTGATTCTCTTCGTCGTCTTTTTGTCTTCGTGGTACTTAGTCCTTTCTGGTGTTGCTGTGGGCCCGTGGACGATGGCGGTCCTTGAGAACGATGACACCCCAGAGTTCTAGCCAGTCGTGCTGGGTATCTGGGGAAGGTGAGAGGCGTTGCCCTCAGTACAGTGAACCATCAATGACAGCATAACGTTCTCAACGTGACGGCTCGCCAAATGACGATGTCTTCCACGATAAGCCACATGTAGCAAGCCTCGATCTTATCAGTTTACTGCTCTCAATTATTTTTTATACTGTTTTTCTGGAGCAAAATAATCGGATTTTAAATCCGCTGTTATGTTTCAGAAGGCAGACCCAGAAGTCTAGAACTTCATAACATCGGCTTTTGACGGAATGCGCAATGACCAGTTTTAATATATGAAAAAAAAAAAGACATTTGACAATTGAAAAGGTGTTTGGATGCCGATGTCACTGTCAGTGTGAACAGCGGCATGTAAGAGACTTTCTGCGACCTGTCTCCAGCGATATTCATGAAGACAATGTTACTCAGCAAATTTTGCGTTCACATGAAAAAGTCGAGAGTAAAATAACAGCGTAACATTGTTGTGCCGAGGGCAAATGAGACTGCAGACACAACCACAAGACTCACATTCAGTGGCACAGTTCTCGGTTCACAACCGAAAGAACCTGTATCCAAACTCCAGGAGGTGCGAGACGTGAGTAGCAGGTAGTAGATACCTAAGATATAGTCGATGTTGTCAGTGGCGTCCATAAGTAGAGAACATAAGGACAACAAAAATATACCACACTGAATTTACCGGATTATCCTGAGTTATTAACCCTTCGTGGTTACTAATCCATGGAGAATCTCAAGAACCACACTTGACAACACTCGCAGCGCCATCCACTAGCGACCAGACGCATTATTTTTGTCTGGTTAATGTGATAAAAATAGTATGTCAACAATGAATAGGTTATACTGAACCAGTGCACCATATAATAATTACAATACAACAGTCTTAAGAATACCAAACTTGGTACATGATCGAATTAAGTTACTTTTGAAGAATTTTTATACATGAAATCATGTCATTGACAACATGTGTCTTTACGGGATCAAATATTTTTTTCTGTTTGGTTTCAAAGGAAAGTATTTGTTAATCTTGTTGAGTAAATAGCGAATATCGTGAGAACATTCAGAAAGAAAATATTGAAATTTGGACATTAAAATTACATCACTGGTAAGCTACGTGTAGTAAGTACTCGGCTGGATGAAGCTCTACTTAAAGAAACAAAGAGACTAGAAAGGAACGCTTACAAATAAACTAGAAAAAAAATCAAATAGTGTACGTGTGATGGAATGCCAGTGTAGGAAGGAGGGAGAATGGCGGTGTGAAGGAGCACAGGGTTGTAGTCGACCCTTCGCCCTGAGTGTTGAACTCTCCATTCTTGCTTCTATCATATGTTCCTGGCCCACCACGTCTCACAGGTAACACCGCTTTCTCCTTCATGTTCTGACTAATTACCAAGATGTTTCTTTATATCATTGTTATTTAGCTTAATCTCAATGTATTATCCATGAGAGAGGCTATGGAAGGTTAAGTTAGAAGCTGTGATCAAACATTGATCAGTCTCGCAGGAGGATGAGTGAGACATGCGTTACGCTAGGTATTTCTTCTGACGAAACGTTTCGCCTGCTCTGCAGGCTTTATCAGTCGAATACAGAATTAGTTTTAGCTGTGTTTCCTGTGCGGCTAGTTTATTGTGTGCACGAAGCTTATCTTGTGAATTGTAGCCCAAAAATCAGGATTAGAGATCACAATGAGATTTTGTCAAATACCGCTGAGCATTGCTACACCACTAGAAAAATATTTTTGGATGAATGGTTCAGAGAACCGACATGTTGGTAAATTAGACACATGTGCAACTCTTGGGTATCTTTATTAAGGAAACGTTTCGCCACACAGTGGCTTCATCAGTCCATACGTTGGAGAAACTTGAAGAACAAGAGGAGAATGAGGTAATCAGTCCCTCAACCTTGAGTCGATGTGTTCAGTCCATCAGTCTTGAATAGAATACGGCATATCAGCGGAGAAGCAGCTTATAAACCGTATGGCAGGAGAGGTGCAGTAGTCATAGGTCGTGTCACATTTGTTCAATGTGGAAGTAGGTCGTGCCCAAGAATTAGGCAAACGAAGAATTCCTAAGTATTAAGATCCCAAGAAGTTGCAGTGTCTGACAGGTTTTTGGATGAATGGTTCAGAGAACCGACATGTTGAGGGACTGATTACCTCATTCTCCTCCTGTTCTTCAAGTTTCTCCTACGTATGGACTGATGAAGCCACTGTGTGGCGAAACGTTTCCTTAATAAAGATACCCAAGAGTTGCACATGTGTCTAATTTACCTAGAAAAATATTGTTCATTTCATATTTTCCAATTACTTCATATAGTTGTATACAATACAGTAAGGAATAATTCAATGAAAATAAGTCCATTTTACTTTTTGGGGGTTATCCTAGGTGATTTACACATGTTATTTAGGTTAGGTTAGGTACGGAAACAGGACAGGCGTTCCCTGACTCGGGTCTTAGTCATATGATGACCTGCCGTTCGAGGTTTTAGTCATCTGACCGAGGCCTTCCGCTGGCTTACCGGTCCACCCCTTTAAAAGTTATGGTCATAATTGTAACCATTGTTTTTTTTATGTTACTTGTACAGAGAAAGATCGCAATCAGCAAGATTCCACCTAACTGTGATCATTCTCTGTATATACTCACTTGTTTCTGCGTGGTGCCTGGAGTATACTTGGAGAGGGTTTCGGGGGTCAACCCCCCTCCGGCCTGGTCTGACCAGGCCTCATGGATCAGGGCCTGATCAATATGTTACTTATGTACGGTAATTTGTGTAACTATATGTGTACCAGAACCTATATAAACTTACTTATTGATCACAGTCCTGGAGACAGTAGATGCAGAGGAGTCTTTTACCTTTCTTAGGCGATAATAATACCCAAATATTGCACATGTCTTGTTCATCAACTAGTAGCTTGTGTGGAATTTACCATCATATTTATTGTAACGATAGTAGTGCTTGTGGAAATATTGTTTATGTTGCATTTCCAATTGTCAGTGTTTAGCTGAATTATCAGTCTAGACAAGTTGTTAGGTCTTAATTGGCTACAGTGTCCCGTAGCTCGATTGCTAGTGCACCATCTCACACATTGAGGTCCGTGGTGCGATCCCCGGTACGGGTAGAAACATTCGGACGTGTTTCCTGAAGACACCAGGGTGTGGGTCGCATCCTGGGGACAAAATTTGACCTAATTTGCCCGAAATGCTTTGCATAACAAGGGGCTTTCTATATAGTAGTATGTTACTGATGTCTGCTATTCTTGTATACTTTGTACATGTACTTGTAGAAATAAAGATTATTATTTTTATTATTATTATTATTATTATTATTATTAAAGGAAGGAAGCAGTGGTTTGCAGCACAACTTTTTTTTAGTATTAATTCTATGATGCATGTATATACAGGAGGCCTGGTCTCAGACCGGGCCGCGGGGGCGTTGACCCCCGGAACTCTCTCCAGGTAAACTCCAGGTAAACTGAATATCATAAGTGTAGCCTTATACATAGCAAATATATTTTGAGGTTGTTTATGTTTCTGCCTGGCCACATACACTGTTAGCAATATGCAAAAATCGCGAATAAGCTCGAGTTGTTCCCTTGAACGGATCTTCTTGGACTTCTTACTCATTTCTGCAACATTACAAGCTTCTGATGATGTGTCGATTGCAACACGAAAGGCCTAGAGCTATCATTTAACTTCCCCCGTGGTTGTTTTGCAGTGGTTCCGTGTTTCATGGCTCCCACGGCCCAGTCTAAGGCCAGGGTCGAGGATAAATTTCTTGAAAGAAGCAGCTCAAGAATTAGAATATCTCAAGATATTATACACAAATAATCCGTACATAGGAGAAAGAAAATTATGACGATGTTTCGGTCCGAACTGAACATTAACTAGTCTCAGTGTGAGACTAGTTAATGGTTCAATTCGGACCCGCGATCAGAGTCATAAAACTCCAGACCGACGCGTTAGCCACTGGGCCAGCTGGCTACAATAAGATTCTTCCAACTAGTTATATTTATAGACCATAGGAAGGTTAGCATAGGTACCACTGTAACCACAAGTGCATGTTTTTACAGACGAATCTCCCGCCAGTGGGAGAATGTCACGGCCACGAGGAAGCCGACAAAAAAATAATCGTTTACATCTGAACGTTTATCACTGGTTGTGTGAGAATGTGTTAGACAGACACAGTGCCTGACTGAGATTTCCAGGCGGAGGTCTGTTTATTGTGAGAGCAGCAACAGAAGCTGCAGCAGCTGCAGCAGCGACACAGGGGGCGCCGCCGCTACTGCTGTAGCTCCTGTTGCTGCTGCTGCTGTTACTGTTGCCCCATTAGAGAGTGTTAGACCTTTTTATTTTGCGAACTTGCATACATCAGTAGTGTGCTGCTACCTTATTCTACGTGATAGTTACATAGTGGGAGCAAACACTGTTTCCCTGTCGTATTCCATCACACAGGATGGTAGTGTGCTTACGTGCTTTACAGACATTTAAAGATTAGTGTTGGGTGGGGAGCAGACAATACCGCGACTGGAATGCACAATATCGTGGTTGAAATACAATAGCCTGGTTGAAATACACACTACTGTTGACTGGAACACAGTACAATAGTTGGAACACAGTACCGTGGCTAGAACACAAAATACAGCAGTTGGAACACACAGTGCAGTCGTTGGAATACACTAATGGTTGAAACACAGTAACGTGGCTGGAACATTTCAGGAATCACTCACAGCTCGCATTAGAGGAAACTTCAGGTGACGTTTCGGTTCATCCTGATTATTATTATTATAATCAAGGGGGAAGCGCTAAACCCGGAGGATTATACAGCGCCTGGGGGGGGATGTGGAAGGCATTCAGGCTTAATTCGGGGAACTGGAGCACAGATCCAATTCCCTAAATCAAGAGCCCCTCACCAACATCAAGGAACCTTCCTTGAGGGAGATTCATCCTGAACCTTTATTGAATCGCAGCTGAAATGTTGTGATTTGATCCCCTGTACTGTCTTCATCGTTATCCCTGACTGCTACTCTAACGTAGAACAAGGAATGGTGGAGGCTCGTTCCTCCGACCACCTATAGTGAGACACACATGTAACCATTCACTATACATTCTGCATGTTTTTTTCCTCTACAAACTTTTAATCTATGCGTTATGCTCACTAACCCTGACAGTGAGGTACTTCTTGCTAACGTCTGCAGTTCATCTGTGTCTTTAAGTCATATGTGCCCCAGGGGCCAATAAGGAAGTTAGGCACGTCTTGTCAGGAATACGTCCAACCACCAAGAGAGTCTAGCCCAGACTGACTACTTCAGGCGAGTTGTGAACACCCCCCTCTATCACGTGATAGCTCCGTGGACAGTTGCTGCCCAGCAACACAGAAGCCGGCAGAGTAACGAGCCACGAGCGATAATTACAGTAGTTAGACAATCAAGACTTGAACTATGAGCACATAATAATAATATATGAATGTTACATCCTACCTAACAAAAGTAACTAGGTCAAATAATAATATAAAGCAATATATTTACGATTTAGCTATTATCGCAGATATAAGCAATATAAAATTATATGAAAAGGTAATATACATTATATACATTGTGACCCATTCAGGGGTTGCAACAGTCTTTATCATACCTCTTCCTGTGTGTGTGTGTGTGTGTGTGTGTGTGTGTGTGTGGATGCCTCAACACTCTTGAAACCCCACAATAAAATAATTGAGGCAAGACAGGTGACAAGACGCTCCCAGCAGGCAGGAAGATAATCTGTAAGAAATAAGACGTGTGTGTGTGTGCACAGTAAATCCTAATTTATGCTAAGTTTCGCTCTAGATAGACCATCGAAGCGCTGTTTAGAGCGAAACGCAGTTTAAATAATTTGCTCTGCAGGGAGTGAAATGCAGGGAGGTATATACGCAGTAACAAGCACATCAAGCAAAAGCTCCTATACCCCACTGGGTGTTGAGAGAGGAAGCACCACCCCTCACCACCTCCCAAAGACAACAGACACCTGGGTCTGATGCTGCTCAGCAGGACACCACCGTCTCCTTGGCGTCCTCCTTGAAGGAGTCACATGGGACCGAGCACACAAAAAAGCACACCACTCACGGCCAGCATCCCTGAATAAGTCACCCAGCCAGAATTAGATCACTGGCGAATTCCTTCCTATATGACAAACGCAGCTGTCAACACAGGGGATAGCTTTCATAATGCTTATTGCAGAGGTGTACAGATCCACTCGTGACCCTGACGGTGGCGAGTGAGACGTCAAGCCTGGCGAGTGAGATGTACTCACCTATATGTGTTTGCAGGAGTCGAATCACAGCGCCTGGCGAGTGAGACGACATGGGTAAAGTGTCTTCTAATCAAATGTACTTATTGTTGCATGTGGATATAAGTCACTCTTACTTTATTGGGTCATCCTAAGTACTTTACACTTATGTTTGGAAGTAAGACTTGTGTAAAAATGTTACTTGCGCAAGGAAAATGAGTAAATTTATTTACTTATTCACTCGCTTGATTTCTTAATAAGTCACATACTTACATGCGTACTTACCTACTTACCTCCCTACTTACTTGTCTGAATTTTACGTCTTTCAGTTTTAACATAATATCGAGTCTTCAGAATTTCTTCAGAAGTCTGATATCTTTTCCTAACCAACACAGTGGTAGACATCATGGCTCACAGTGGTAGACATCATGGCTCTTATATTTTTAAAGCGGTGTTCTCGGGAGGCCTAGTCCACTTTATCAACATGACAAATCATCTTAAACACATGAGAGTGAGGGTACCATCACACTAGCCGACTTCATTTATATACGAGTATCAGCTCTCTCAAATATAAAATGTTTGCCCGTATTATCTTGTTGTTGTTGGTTAACTTTAATTACCCTACCCAAACCTAGAATAAATAACATTAATTTTTGTAGAGGCTTATAACGTGCAGATATCAACATTTTGTAATATTTGCAGAAAAAAATTGCTTGTTCTGTACCGATGTGTACTTCTGTTAACCCTTTTGTGGTATAATTCCTAGTTCTTTTGTATATCCATTTGCTCTTGCACCACCGTCCACAAGATAGATATGAGTTGCACAATAAACTAGCCACTTCGGCGACAGAATCAAATAAATCCCATTAAATAGGTTTGTGAAAAAAATCTGCATTAGTTTCAAACTCAGTCGATCCCTTGTGATGCCGTGTTCAGACTCATCATCTTTTATTAACTGATCTGTTAATGAGGTCAAGCTGATAGGACGGTGATTAGAAGCTGCAGACCTATCTACTCTTCTGTAAAAACAGGTCAAAGCTATAGGTTCGAACCAGTGAACTTCAACAAGAGAGGCGAGAGCGAATGTACCAGGCCAAATGGCCTAGTACATTATCGGAGTTCGTTGGGTTGAACCTACAGTGTCGTAAAAACAGATGCCGAGTAAGACACATATGTAACGCTGGGGTGTCTTTATTGATGGATAAGACATGTGTAACACTGGGGTGTCTTTTGATGAGTAAGGCACATGTCCAACACTTAACTATCTTTATAGCCGAGATATTTCGTCTGGTCAGCAGGCTTCGTCAGACAGAATGTAGAGCGATGTAGATGTGAGGTGATCAGTCTTTTAGTCCTTGAGGGACTGACCACCTGAAACTTTCTTCTCCAGGCTGGGGGACTGATCACCTCATATAAAACATTCCTACTGCATATTTTGTCACCTCTGTATTTCGACCGACGAAACCTACTGAGCAGGTCTCTCCAGTGAAGATAATGTTGCACATGTGTCTTATTGGTCTCTGATTTCATTCAGATTTCTAAGATCAAATTGGAAATGAAGTTTTTTCTAAAAATTTAGCAGTAAATTGGTAATAATCAGCGAGGTTATGTTATGTTTTGTCAGGTTAGGTTAGGGTCCAGGTAGCCTCCAGGTAGCCTCCAGGGTATGTTATGTTAGGTTATATTATGTAGGGTTTAGTTAGGTAAGATAACTCAGGAAACAGAACAGGTATTTCCTGACACGGATCTTTAGCGCATGATGACCCGCCACTGGAATTTTTGGTCATCTGACCGAGCCCTTCCAGTGGCTTACCTCTCAACCCCTTTAAAAGTTAATTACAACGAGGTTTTCAATGATAGATTAAAATAGATCTACCTAGTATTGAATCTTACACCTGTCTACCTGGAAGTGAGGTCTAATTTTTTATAAGAAAATTGGATATAAATGGTGATAACAAGTGATAATCACGAAAATATTTAGACGGGTTTTCTTCGTTAAAATGTTATATATAACGACCAGCTTTTTAATCAACAAATACATTTTATTTTATTAAAATACTTTTCTTCATTTTTGTCTTTTTCTTTTTCTTCTCCTTCGTCTTCCGCTTCTTCATATTATTGTTGTTGCTGATCTTTTCGTACAGCATTCCGAAATTTCGCTCCCAAAATCTATATATAGTAAAGATTCCGTAGAATGTATAAAGTATTCATAGCAGCAGTGTATATATGATCTATCGTCGGTTACACGCTTGTATGTGTAAAAAAAATAGACCGGCCTGTAAACACGGACTGTATTTTGACGAGAAACTAAAGATTTTTTTTTTATTGTGGTCAATTTAGATGGTCTCCTCATAGAAATAAAATCATTGTGCGGTACTTCACAGCACTGATGATGGGAACTCATGTCCTGCCGCTATCCAGAACCTTTATTTGTGTTTTGTAATATTTATGGGGATTATTAGAACCAGAGAGGCTTCCCTGGTAAGATTTAGCAATGTTTTTAATCTGTGTTTGGGTTTATATGCATGCGTTTGGGTGATCTTCATGTACAAGGACAAGGGTGTGATGCATTTTTCTTTAAAAGGGTTTGGAAACCTGTTTCTGCAAACAAATAACCCGCACATGGGAGAGAAAAGCTTACGACGACGTTTCGGTCCGATTTGGACCATTTACGAAGTCACGCTAACACAAAAAAGAGAAGGAGCCAGTATATATAGGCGGCTGGACAGGGATGGAACCAAGAGAGGAAGGAAAAGAAGTAGTGGTGTATTGTGTATTGTTCCAGCCACGGTATTGTACCTTTTTGTTCTTTTCTGTTTCTGCAATTATCATAGGTTGCATGGAGAGACTTTTGATGCACTGAAACCAGTTGTTCACCATGAACCCAATCTTGACTTCCCTAAACAGTGTGGTCGTTCAGGCTACACCAGACCTGCTCTTTAATATCTCACTAAATATGTTCATGAACACACCTCACCTGACCTAAATTGGGTCATAAGCAACCCACCATACTTAAACTTGGTCATAAGTTTCCCACCAGATCTAAACCTGGTCATAAATATCCCACCAGACCTTCTCGTAAAAAATCACACAGTTGGGTCAGCAATATGCTTAACGTACACACAGAACACTGTCCATGTCAATAACGGTGGTGTTGACTTAGTTAATTGTGAGCCAAACTTTACCTGCCTCAGTAATTGAATCTCTGCTTCTTTAACCTTCTTCTGGGTTTGCCAACCTCCTGGGCTTAATCTCCCGATGGGTTTACCCCTCTTCGCTGGTTTGTTCTCCTCCCTGGTTTATCCTACCACCACCTGAGACCATTTATGTGGATATGAGAATCAATACTTTGGTAAGTACTTAGCCAAGGCTTCCTCACTCCACTGCCTCTTCCCTTCTCTCTCTCCTTCACTCCACTGCTACTTCCCTTCCCTCCTTCTCTCCCTCCCTCACTTCATTGCTACTTCCCTCCCTCCCTCACTCCACCAACAGTTTGTTGGCTGGGCTACTGGAACACTGGTGCAGTGCTCGGTTTAGGGCGGCGACCTACTTGCTGTTGTAAGGTGATTATTTACTGAGAACACTCTTGTAAATCACCTGACTGCTTCACTGATGGTGGCCATTTTGTGTACATGTGTGTGTCCGTACATAGCTGTGTGTATGCACACAAAACCTTTTCCTCCTCACCTATATGTGGTTGCAACGGTCGAGTCTTAGCTCCCGGCCCTGTTAGCCTCTTGGTCTAGATCATACTTACTCTTTAAAACTATGTACAGAACAGTAAGTAAGTAAGTAAGTAAGTTTATTCAGGTATACACAAATACAGTTGCATAGA
Organism: Cherax quadricarinatus; assembly: GCF_038502225.1. Lineage (NCBI taxonomy): Eukaryota > Metazoa > Arthropoda > Malacostraca > Decapoda > Parastacidae > Cherax > Cherax quadricarinatus. Next base: position 20,947,995 of record NC_091327.1, on the reverse strand, counting down.
ATTATCATACATAGCAGCATATGTGTAGAGAACCTAGGATAACCCAAAAAAGTCAGACAGAGTGACTTATTTCCATTGGGGTCCTTTTACCTTATTATTATAATATAAAGGTTATAATATTTTCTTATTATTCTACAATGAAGATAACATCTTATCATACTAAAAAGACTATCTACTACACCAAGGTCATTAAGACTATCTACAATACGAGGGTCATTACTAGGAATAAGGTAAAATTTACACGTATGTTAGCTAAAAAATAGAAAATCATTCCCCTCCCTTTCTGTAGCTACATTCATCAGACACCTTTTGGCACTCTTCTTGAACTGGTTCATGCTATGACTGGCTTTGACATGTGCGAGCAGTCTGTTCCATTCCTTTATTGCTGTACAATAAAAGGTGTTTGAAGCCTGGCCACTGACTGTGGGTACTACAAAGTTGTGCTCTCTCCCCCTAGTACTATGATTGCTTTGGTTCCCAACCTTGACAAAATTGACAGCAAGATATTCTGGACATTGTTTGTGAGCAATTTTATAAACATGATTTAGCTTCAGTTGTTTTACTCTGTCTTCAACATTCAGCATATCCAACTGCTGTAATTCATCCTGGCCTACATGGTCTCTTGGTCCCAGCCCCAGGATGAATCTTACGATTTTGTTCTGGGTGATTTGCAGTCTATCTTTCAGTTTTTTTGTCAAGGCAGAGTACCAAGAAGAGCAAGCGTAATCCATATGGCATTGTATAAGGGCTAGACATGGGTCCTGCGAGCCTCAGTAGGTAGACTCTGTGCTTGTCTATACAGGAACTTCAGTCTGGCATTCGCTTTCTTTACTACACTGTTCCCTATCAATTCTCCTGACATGCATGGGTCAAAGGGGATTCCCAAATATTTTACTGATGAAACCAAAGTGATGGGCTCCCCATTACATTGAACAGTTTATGTTTCGTGCCAAAGAGAATGGCTTCAGTTTTCCCTAGGTGTAATGATAGTTTGTTGTCTACTAACCATTTGCTGCAGGACTCCAGTTCCAGTGTTAAAACATTAGCAATATCTTGTGGGTCTTTACCTGACACTAACAGAGCACTGTCATCTGCATACAGTAGGAGTTTGCACTTGACACTGATAGGCATATCATTGACATAACATAAGAATAAGGGACCCAGAATACTACCTTGGGGAACTCCACATGTTATCGGCAGGGGTTCTGATTCTGTTTTGTTGATTTTGACTATTTGTCTCCTGTTGCTAAGGTAGGACTTAAACCAGTCTACAGAACCTATACCGATAGCTTGAAGTTTATTACATAATATATTGTGGTTGACAGTATCGAAGGCCTTTTGCAGGTCTAAGGTTACCATACCTATGAGGTTCCCCTTTGACATTTCAGTTCTCAGGTAATCCATCAGATTAATAAGGGAGGTGTCGGTTGAGTAGGATATTCTAAAGCCCGATTGATAGCTATGGAGAATGTTGTTGTCATTAAGGTACTTAACTACTTGAGAATATACCGCCCTCTTTAGAATTTTAGATATTATACTGAGTATACTAACAGGCCTATAGTTGCTTACATCAGACCTACTATTTTTCTTGAAGATAGGAGTAACTCTGGCCTCCTTGAACCCCTCCGGTACGGTATTAGTGGTAATTGATAGATTTATTATGTGAGCAATAGGGATTGACAGTTCAGAAGCACCATCTTTTAGGAACTTAGACGGGATGTTATCAGGGCCTGTGCTCTTAGTTGGGTTTAACCTGCTTAGTTCTTTTTGAATAAAGTCATGAGATACACTTACTAGTTGACAACTGTTTGGGGTTACCCCTTTATTGGTATAGTATGTTTGAAACTTATCAGAGTCTGTGTTAAAGGTATTTGATGCAGCTGGTAGTTTACTTACTAGTGTTGATGCAACAGATGTGTAGTATGAATTAAAGCAATTTGCCACCTTAGATGTTTCGTGGCATACCTCATTATCGATAGTGAGTACTATGTTAGACCTATCTACTGGCTTACGGCTATACCCCAACTGTTTTAGTTGTTGCCAGAGCTTTCTGGGGTTATGCTTATACTCTTCAATTTTTGAGCAGTAGTGCTTTGCCTTTGCTCCTTTTATAAGTCTCTGTACTCTGTTCCTCACCCTTTGGAATTCTTTTAGTGCTGCAATATCCTCTCTGTTTGCTTTAAATCTTTTTAGCAGCTGGTCTCTGAATTTCATATTATCTAATATCTCAGTATTCATCCAGGGTTCAGTTCTTCGTTTAATCCTAACCTCTTTAACTGGTGCAATATTATCAAGGATGGTAGTGAACATTGTTTTGAACCTGCCTCCACCACTTCTTTGTCCAGGTTATTGTACTTCCCGACCACCCTAAAGCTGAAAAAAACACCTCCTGAAATCACTATGACTCCTCTGCGTTATTAACTTTCACCTGTGCCCTCAAGTACCTGTTTACAGCCTCTCAAACATTTTATCCCTGACTACCCTTTCAATTTCCCTGAGTGTTTTGCATGTTATTGTCATATCTTCCCTGGTTCGGTTCCTTCAGCCTTTCCTCATAACTCATCTTACATAGCTCTGAAACTAGCCTCGTTGCATACCTCTGCACTTGTACACCTAGTTACACGTACACTTAGTTGTATGTACACCTAGTTGCATGTACACACACAAAGGCTGTAAATCTCCCTCAAGGAGATGGACCTAGGGGCGAGCACAACACCATGCACATCACCCGAGACGCACATCAACTAAATAACCTCCGCATAAACGGATGTTTAGCAACTCTAAGATTAGCTTTCAGGAAGCTCAACAAAGAGTCATTCACATCACTGTACAGGGCAAGTCAGGCTCATATTGGGGTACGCAGCACCAGTGTAGAACCAGAAACCAAACCTGGTCAGATATGTAAAGGAACTTTAACAGTGCAGATATATGTTTGTCTCACGAAATCGTAGTAACATGATTGTAAACAACGGGTGGGGTTGAATCTAGAGCCGAGTGGGTTACGCACTGACCTGGAGTTTTACGTCTCACTCGCCATGTATTCTACCTCCACCCGTTCCATGGTTTGATATATACACCAAAACTGATATGATGAGAGGTATGACGTTGGAGGGTAGAAGAACCAAGGGGGACTTGATATCAGTGTTCAAAATGCTAAAGAATTGATAAGGTGGACAGGGATAGATTGTCAAGAGGCGGAAAACAGGAACACGAGGGCACAGCTGGAAGTTAAAAACACGTACAAGTTACAGGGATATTAGGCAATATTTCTTTAGCTTTAGACTCGTAAGCAAGTGGGAACGAATATCAAAATGGTATACAATACAGACAGGTTGGTAAGTAAGACACATAGGCAACTTTAATCAAAACGTTTCGCCTACACAGTAGGCTTCTTAAGTCGAGTACAAAAAGTAGGCAGGAGCAGTAGAGATGTGAAGACGATGTAATCAGTCCATCACCCTGCCTACTTTCTGTACTCGACTGAAGAAGCCTACTGTATAGGCGAAACGTTTCGATTAAAGTTACCTATTTGTTGCCTATGTGTCTTACTTACCAACCTGTCGGTATTGTACAACATTTTGATATTCACTCTGTCACACTGCAACACAATGGCATCTTGGTACAGAAGAGAAAACACCTAGGAAAACTTTTTCAAGTGAGAATTGTTTGATCTGAGAGGGACGTGACCTCTCAGTGGCTACAGTCTCACTACTACTACTCTGCACCTCTCCTTCCGACAGTATATAAGTCCCCACACTGTCGCTTGATCTTCAAATTGTTCCAGACTATGGAACAGAACTCTTCTTCAGGCTGAGGGGCTGACAACCTCAAATTTACGACTTCAAGGGTGATGGACTGATTACATCGTCTTCTCATCTCTACTGCTCCTGCCTACTTTCTGTACTCGACTGAAGAAGCCTACTGTGTAGACGAAACGTTTCGATTAAAATTGCCTATCTGTTGCAGCGCACTCAGCTCACACACTGAGGTCTGGAGTTCGAATCTCCGGTACGGCTGGAAAACATTAGGGGCGTGTTTCCATAAGACACCTGCTGTCCCTGTTCGCCCATCAGTATGAAATGGGTACCTGGGTGTTAGTCGACAGATGTAGGTCACATCCTGGGACATAACTGACATAATTTTCTCGAAATGCTCAGCATAACAAGCGGCTTTCTATATAGTAGTATGTCATTGATGTCAGCTATGATCTGTATACCTTGTACATGTACTTGTAGAAATAAAGATATTATTATTATTATTATTATTATTATTATTATTATTATTATTATTATTGTGTAGATAAATACATATAGACGAGTATGTGACAGAAATATGAAATGAAAGTTTGCGTATTTTGACTTTTCACTGAGGTCCTTATCAGCAGATACAAGAGAGGAGAACAAGGTTACATAAGAGGAGAAATGTCACATGTAAATGTGTCATTACTGGAGCCTCAGGTCACCTGTATTCTGGCTCAGTTAAAAAATTACTTTGAGGGAGAGAGACAGAGAGAGAGACAGAGAGAGAGACAGAGAGAGAGACAGAGAGACAGACAGAGAGACAGACAGAGAGACAGACAGAGAGACAGAGAGAGAGAGAGAGAGAGAGAGGGGAGGAAATTTTCTCCATCACTGGCAATGTGACGGTCAATTTGTGTGTGTGTTTATTTGCATTACCCAGGGTGTGTACACTAGCTATGCCTCCACCCCCACATTCATGTTCACACATGTGCATACAGCCCCGTCTGCCTCAGACACACACACACACACACACACACACACACACACACATAGATCAGAGGTGTGCCTGTTCGCAGATGATGTGAAGTTAATGGGGAGAATTAAATCAGATGAGGATCAGGCAGGACTTTAAAGAGACCTGGACAGGCTGGACACGTGGTCCAGCAACTGGCTTCTTGAATTCAACCCTGCCAAATGCAAAGTCATGAAGATCGGAGAAGGGCAAAGAAGACCGCAGACCGAGTATAGGCTAGGTGGCCAAAGACTGCAAGCCTCGCTCAAGGATCTTGGGGTGACCATAACACCGAGCATGTCTCCGGAGGCACACATCAACCAGATAACTGCTGCAGCATATGGGCGCCTGGAAAACCTGAGAATAGCGTTCCGATACCTTAATAAGGCATCGTTCAAGACAATGTACACTGTGTACATCAGGCCCATACTGGAGTATGCAGCACCAGTTTGGAACCCACACCTGGTCAAGCATGTCAAGACATTAGAGAAAGTGCAAAGGTTTGCAACAAGGCTAGTTCCGGAGCTCAGGGGTATGTCCTACGACATTGGAGGACAGGAGGGTCAGGGAAGACATGATAACGACATACAAAATACTGCGTGGAATAGATAAGGTGGACAGAGACAGGTTGTTCCAGAGAGGGGGGACAGAAACAAGGGGTCATAATTGGAAGCTGAAGACTCAGACGAGTCAGAGGGATGTTAGGAAGTATTTCTTCAGTCATAGAGTCGTCAGGAAGTGGAATAGCCTAGCAAGTGAAGTAGTGGAGGCAGGAACCATACATAGCTTTAAGACGAGGTATGACAAAGCTCAGGAAGCAGATAGAGAGAGGACCTAGTAGCGATCAGTGAAGAGGCGGGGCCAGGAGCTGAGTATCGACCCCTGCAACCACAATTAGGTGAGTACAATTAAGTCAGTACACACCTGCTGGACCTGTGGACTTCACAGTAACAATAGGTACATGTGTGTTAAACAACTGTCATGGGTCTCATTCTTCGGGAAACAATGCAGTAGCAATGTATGATAGTGTAAGTTTGTTGCTGGAACTACTGCTTCTGGTGGATACAAAATACACACTCTTGTAACTTAAGGTTGGTAGCGCACTCTTTTTCATACACTGACTATCCGGGGTTCAATCCCCGGTACAGGTGAAAATGTTGGGCATGTTTCCTTACATCTGTTGCCCCTTTTCACCTAGCAGTAAGTACGTACCTGGGTGTTAGCCGTCTGGTGTGGGTCGCATCCTGGGGGGTGGGGGGTTGAACCGAGGTAGGATAGCAGCTGTTAGCTTGTAAAACTGATGTGTAAAAAAATGATCGTGATCATTATAAAAGTTAAACAACTTAAACACATCTACAACAACTTCCAGTTGCTTCTCAAACATATACATAGCAACGTTGTACATGTATACTTAACCTCCGCCTTAGCAGAAGCGCACATACACACATGTAACCCCCCCCCGTCCCTACGTATGTACACTTCTCCTTCCATTTATTCACCAGCACGCATACGTACACACAGTCCTGGACAACAACTCCAGCTGTGCTGAAGCCAATCCCTTGAAACTGCAGTACCTGACAAGCTTATAGTAGAATACTTGATGATATACTCGTTACCCTACTTAAGTCTCTCTTTTAGCACTGTGTATGTATGTAACCCCATTTTGTGTACTCGCCTATTTGTAATCATCTATTCGTGGTTGCAGGAGTCGAGTCACAGCTCCTGGCCCCGCCTATTCGCTGGTCTCTACTAGGTCTTCTCTTCCTGTTCCGTGAGTTTTATCGTATCTCTTATTAAATCTATGAATGGATCCTGCCTCCACTACATCACTCTCCAGACTGTTCTACTTCCTGACAACTCTACGACTGAAAACAAATACTTTCTAACAACCCCGTGACTCATCTGAATTTTCAACTTCCAGTTGTGTCCCCTTGTTGCTGTGTCCCATTTCTGAAACATCCTGTCCCTATCCACCTTGCCAACTCCTCTCAGTATTTTGCAAGTCGTTATCAATGTCCCCCCCCCTCTCCAATCCCTCCTGTCCTCCAGTGTCATCAGGTTGATGTGTGATAAATTATGAGAGGGAAACATAGCTAGCTATGGTTCCTACTGTGTAACCCTCATGATGATAAATCAGGCACTTATCCGAGGTTTCCAGAATAAACATGGCCAAATATTTCACGAGTATTTTATTTGTCAACTTGTCGGTTTTCTAATGAAACCATCATATAAAATAAGGTAAAAGCAAACTGCTGATTTATCTAAGTTTTCTATATAAAAATATATAAAATGTGCTTTTAAGCACAATAATCACAAAAAAAGACGACCTACGAGTAAGTTCTGTGGAAAAGTATTGTAGTCATTGTATCAGACAACATGTTATGGTCTTGTAGTCATTGTATCCAGACAACATATTATGGTCTTGTAGTCATTGTATCCAGACAACATATTATGGTTTTGTAGTCATTGTATCCAGACAACATATTATGGTCTTGAAGTCATTGTATCCAGACAACATATGGTCTTGAAGTCATTGTATCCAGACAACATATTATGGTTTTGTAGTCATTGTATCAGACAACATGATATGGTCTTGTAGTCATTGTATCAGACAACATGTTATGGTCTTGTAGTCATTGTATCAGACAACATGTTATGGTCTTGTAGTCATTGTATCAGACAACATGTTATGGTTTTGTAGTCATTGTATCCAGACAACATATTATGGTTTTGTAGTCATTGTATCAGACAACATGTTATGGTCTTGTAGTCATTGTATCAGACAACATGTTATGGTCTTGTAGTCATTGTATCAGACAGCATGTTGTGGTCTTGTAGTCGTTGTATCAGACAGCATGTTGTGGTCTTGTAGTCGTTGTATCAGACATGTTGTGGTCTTGTAGTCATTGTATCAGACAACATGTTATGGTCTTGTAGTCATTGTATCAGACAACATGTTATGGTCTTGTAGTCATTGTATCAGACAACATGTTATGGTCTTGTAGTCATTGTATCAGACAACATGTTATGGTCTTGTAGTCATTGTATCAGACAACATGTTGTGTTCTTGTAGTCATTGTATCAGACAACATGTTATGGTCTTGTAGTCATTGTATCAGACAGCATGTTGTGGTCTTGTAGTCGTTGTATCAGACAGCATGTTGTGGTCTTGTAGTCGTTGTATCAGACATGTTGTGGTCTTGTAGTCATTGTATCAGACAACATGTTGTGGTCTTGTAGTCATTGTATCAGACATGTTATGGTCTTGTAGTCATTGTATCAGACAACATGTTATGGTCTTGTAGTCATTGTATCAGACATGTTATGGTCTTGTAGTCATTGTATCAGACAACATGTTATGGTCTTGTAGTCATTGTATCAGACAACATGTTATGGTCTTGTAGTCATTGTATCAGACAGCATGTTGTGGTCTTGTAGTCGTTGTATCAGACATGTTGTGGTCTTGTAGTCATTGTATCAGACAACATGTTATGGTCTTGTAGTCATTGTATCAGACATGTTGTGGTCTTGTAGTCATTGTATCAGACATGTTATGGTCTTGTAGTCATTGTATCAGACAACATGTTGTGGTCTTGTAGTCATTGTATCGGACAACATGTTATGGTCTTGTAGTCATTGTATCCAGACAACATGTTATGGTCTTGTAGTCATTGTATCAGACAACATGTTATGGTCTTGTAGTCATTGTATCAGACATGTTATGGTCTTGAAGTCATTGTATCCAGACAACATATTATGGTTTTGTAGTCATTGTATCCAGACAACATATTATGGTCTTGTAGTCATTGTATCAGACAACATATTATGGTTTTGTAGTCATTGTATCCAGACAACATATTATGGTTTTGTAGTCATTGTATCCAGACAACATATTATCGTCTTGTAGTCATTGTATTCAGACAACATGTTGTGGTCTTGTAGTCATTGTATCCAGACAACATATTATGGTCTTGAAGTCATTGTATCCAGACAACATATGGTTTTGTAGTCATTGTATCCAGACAACATATTATGGTTTTGTAGTCATTGTATCCAGACAACATATTATGGTTTTGTAGTCATTGTATCCAGACAACATATTATGGTCTTGAAGTCATTGTATCCAGACAACATATGGTCTTGAAGTTATTGTATCCAGACAACATATTATGGTTTTGTAGTCATTGTATCCAGACAACATATTATGGTCTTGAAGTCATTGTATCCAGACAACATATGGTCTTGAAGTCATTGTATCCAGACAACATATTATGGTTTTGTAGTCATTGTATCCAGACAACATATTATGGTTTTGTAGTCATTGTATCCAGACAACATATGGTCTTGAAGTCATTGTATCCAGACAACATATTATGGTTTTGTAGTCATTGTATCCAGACAACATATTATGGTCTTGAAGTCATTGTATCCAGACAACATATTATGGTTTTGTAGTCATTGTATCCAGACAACATATTATGGTCTTGTAGTCATTGTATCCAGACAACATGTTGTGGTCTTGTAGTCATTGTATCCAGACAACATATTATGGTCTTGAAGTCATTGTATCCAGACAACATATGGTTTTGTAGTCATTGTATCCAGACAACATATTATGGTTTTGTAGTCATTGTATCCAGACAACATATTATGGTTTTGTAGTCATTGTATCCAGACAACATATTATGGTCTTGAAGTCATTGTATCCAGACAACATATGGTCTTGAAGTCATTGTATCCAGACAACATATTATGGTTTTGTAGTCATTGTATCCAGACAACATATTATGGTCTTGAAGTCATTGTATCCAGACAACATATTATGGTCTTGTAGTCACCGTATCCAGACAACATATTATGGTCTTGAAGCCATTGTATCCAGACAACATATTATGGTCTTGTAGTCACTGTATCCAGACAACACATTATGCTCTTACAAAGACTAATCCGGCTCTGTGTACATGACATGCTCCATGCATCAACCAGCAGGCGCATGTACGCCTCCCCTCCTTCAGTGCATAAACCGGCACGCATGTGTAAACATCCTCTAAACCCCACACGCATGTGTATTTTCCTTTACTCCCACATGTGTACAGGAAAATGCACATGTACACTTAATCCTCAGTGATATTAATCACCAATCTTACCGTCCCCGACACACGAGAGACATCCTAGACAGTGACAAAAGCCGACAGGTGGAAATAAAGACCATAGTAACAAAGAAGCCTTTTTATTAGAACGTTTCGCCCAGGGTTTGCCTTTATAAAGGGCTTCGATAACGCCCAGCCTCATAAAGGGTTTCGATGAAGTTCGGCCTCGGGCTAGACGTTGCAGTAAAAGGCTTCTCGGTCATTATTTACACAAGAGACATTGTGAACACCGACAAAGACCCCAGTGGAAATAAGTCATTTTCTCTACCTTTTATGAGGTTACCATAGGTAATTTACACATATGTTGCTAGGTATGATAATTGTACTTACATATACCTGCCTTGAGTCAGGCTTGTCTGGTGCTTGCCTGGCCAACCAGGCTGTTACTGCTGGTGATCCCGTATGCACCAAAGCCTGGTTGAACCGGCAATTGCTGGATGTATTGCTTCATTTCCCCTTGATGAAAAAAATACACATGTGCAACATCTGGGTATCTTTATTTGTAGATGTTTGGTTATCCAGTGACTGTCAATACAGATTCAACGATATAATGAGAGGACTGTAGTACGGCATACAAAAGACTAACACTCACACCAGGACCACAGCCATCACACCAGGACCACGGCCATCACACCAGGACCACAGCCATCACACCAGGACCATAGCCATCACACCAGGACCACAATCATCACACCAGGACCACAGCCATCACACCAGGACCACAGCCATCACACCAGGACCACAGCCATCACACCAGGACCACGGCCATCACACCAGGACCACAGCCATCACACCAGGACCACAGCCATCACACCAGGACCACAGCCATCACACCAGGACCACGGCCATCACACCAGGACCACAGCCATCACACCAGGACCACGGCCATCACACCAGGACCACAGCCATCACACCAGGACCACAGCCATCACACCAGGACCACAGCCATCACACCAGGACCACGGCCATCACACCAGGACCACAGCCATCACACCAGGACCACAGCCATCACACCAGGACCACAGCCATCACACCAGGACCACAGCCATCACACCAGGACCACAGCCATCACACCAGGACCACAGCCATCGCACCAGGACCACAGCCATCACACCAGGACCACAGCCATCACACCAGGACCACAGCCATCACACCAGGACCACGGCCATCACACCAGGACCACGGCCATCACACCAGGACCACGGCCATCACACCAGGACCACGGCCATCACACCAGGACCGAGGCCATCACACCAGGACCACGGCCATCACACCAGGACCACAGCCATCACACCAAGACCACAGCCATCACACCAGGACCACAATCATCACACCAGGACCACGGGCATCACACCAGGACCACGGGCATCACACCAGGACCACGGGCATCACACCAGGACCACGGGCATCACACCAGGACCACGGGCATCACACCAGGACCACGGGCATCACACCAGGAGCACAACCATCACACCAGGAGCACAGCCATCACACCAGGAGCACAGCCATCACACCAGGAGCAGAGCCATCACACCAGGAGCAGAGCCATCACACCAGGAGCAGAGCCATCACACCAGGAGCAGAGCCATCACACCAGGAGCAGAGCCATCACACCAGGATCACAGCCATCACACCAGGATCACAGCCATCACACCAGGACCACAGCCATCACACCAGGACCACAGCCATCACACCAGGAGCACAGCCATCACACCAGGACGACAGCCATCACACCAGGAGCACAGCCATCACACCAGGAGCAGAGCCATCACACCAGGAGCAGAGCCATCACACCAGGAGCAGAGCCATCACACCAGGAGCAGAGCCATCACACCAGGAGCACAGCCATCACACCAGGATCACAGCCATCACACCAGGATCACAGCCATCACACCAGGACCACAGCCATCACACCAGGACCACGGCCATCACACCAGGACCACGGCCATCACACCAGGACCACAGCCATCACACCAGGACCATAGCCATCACACCAGGACCACAATCATCACACCAGGACCACAGCCATCACACCAGGACCACAGCCATCACACCAGGACCACAGCCATCACACCAGGACCACGGCCATCACACCAGGACCACAGCCATCACACCAGGACCACAGCCATCACACCAGGACCACAGCCATCACACCAGGACCACAGCCATCACACCAGGACCACAGCCATCACACCAGGACCACGGCCATCACACCAGGACCACAGCCATCACACCAGGACCACGGCCATCACACCAGGACCACAGCCATCACACCAGGACCACAGCCATCACACCAGGACCACAGCCATCACACCAGGACCACGGCCATCACACCAGGACCACAGCCATCACACCAGGACCACAGCCATCACACCAGGACCACAGCCATCACACCAGGACCACAGCCATCACACCAGGACCACAGCCATCACACCAGGACCACAGCCATCGCACCAGGACCACAGCCATCGCACCAGGACCACAGCCATCACACCAGGACCACAGCCATCACACCAGGACCACGGCCATCACACCAGGACCACGGCCATCACACCAGGACCACGGCCATCACACCAGGACCACGGCCATCACACCAGGACCACGGCCATCACACCAGGACCACGGCCATCACACCAGGACCACAGCCATCACACCAAGACCACAGCCATCACACCAGGACCACAATCATCACACCAGGACCACGGGCATCACACCAGGACCACGGGCATCACACCAGGACCACGGGCATCACACCAGGACCACGGGCATCACACCAGGACCACGGGCATCACACCAGGACCACGGGCATCACACCAGGAGCACAGCCATCACACCAGGAGCAGAGCCATCACACCAGGAGCAGAGCCATCACACCAGGAGCAGAGCCATCACACCAGGAGCAGAGCCATCACACCAGGAGCACAGCCATCACACCAGGATCACAGCCATCACACCAGGATCACAGCCATCACACCAGGACCACAGCCATCACACCAGGACCACAGCCATCACACCAGGAGCACAGCCATCACACCAGGACGACAGCCATCACACCAGGAGCACAGCCATCACACCAGGAGCAGAGCCATCACACCAGGAGCAGAGCCATCACACCAGGAGCAGAGCCATCACACCAGGAGCAGAGCCATCACACCAGGAGCAGAGCCATCACACCAGGATCACAGCCATCACACCAGGATCACAGCCATCACACCAGGACCACAGCCATCACACCAGGACCACAGCCATCACACCAGGACCACAGCCATCACACCAGGAGCACAGCCATCACACCAGGACGACAGCCATCACACCAGGAGCACAGCCATCACAACAGGAGCACAGCCGTCACACCAGTACCACAGCCGTCACACCAGTACCACAGCCGTCACACCAGTACCACAGCCGTCACACCAGTACCACAGCCGTCACACCAGGACCACAGCCGTCACACCAAGACCTGATGTTACCGGGTTATTCAGGGTTACTAACAATTTAGGTTAATTAACCAAACAAAATGTTGCTCTTCTTGTGACCTGTGACAACATTCTACCCCCGGCACTGTTGTGCTGTGACAACATTCTACATCCGACACTGTTGTGCTGTGACAACATTCTACCCCCGGTATTGTTGTGCTGTGACAACATTCTACCCCCGGTACTGTTGTGCTGTGACAACATTCTACCCCCGGTACTGTTGTGCTGTGACAACATTCTACCCCCGGTACTGTTGTGCTGTGACAACATTCTACCCCCGGTACTGTTGTGCTGTGACAACATTCTACCCCCGGCACTGTTGTGCTGTGACAACATTCTACCCCCGGCACTGTTGTGCTGTGACAACATTCTACCCCCGGCACTGTTGTGCTGTGACAACATTCTACCCCCGGCACTGTTGTGCTGTGACAACATTCTACCCCCGGCACTGTTGTGCTGTGACAACATTCTACCCTGGCACTGTTGTGTTGTGACAACATTCTTCCCCCGGCACTGTTGGGTTGTGACAACATTCTTTCCCCGCTCTGTTGTGCTGTGACAACATTCTACCCGGCACTGTTGTGCTGTGACAACATTCTGCACCGGCACTGCTGTGCTGTAACATTCTACTCCGGCACTGTTGTGCTGTGACAACATTCTGCACCGGCACTGTTGTGCTGTGACAACATTCTACCCGGCACTGTTGTGCTGTGACAACATTCTGCACCGGCACTGCTGTGCTGTAACATTCTACTCCGGCACTGTTGTGCTGTGACAACATTCTACTCCGGCACTGTTGTGCTGTGACAACATTCTACACCGGCACTGTTGTGTTGTGACATTCTTCCCCCGGCACTGTTGTGTTGTGACAACATTCTTTCCCGGCACTGTTGTGCTGTGACAACATGCTACCACCGGCACTGTTTTCCTGTGCCAACATTCTACCCCGGCACTGTTGTGCTGTGACAGCATTCTACCCCGGCACTATTGTGCTGTGACAGCATTCTTCTCCGGCATTGTTGTGCTGTGACAACATTCTACCCCCGGCACTGTTGTGCTGTGACAACATTCTACCCCCGCCACTGTTGTGCTGTGACAACATTGTTCCCCCGGCACTGTTGCGCTGTGACAACATTGTTGCCCCGGCACTGTTGTGCTGTGACAACATTGTTCCCCCGGCACTGTTGTGCTGTGACAACATTGTTCCCCCGGCACTGTTGTGCTGTGAGAACATTGTCCCCCCGGCACTGTTGTGCTCTGACAACATTGTTCCCCCGGCACTGTTGTGCTGTGACAACATTGTTCCCCCGGCACTGTTGTGCTGTGACAACATTGTTCCCCCGGCACTGTTGTGCTGTGACAACATTGTTCCCCCGGCACTGTTGTGCTGTGACAACATTGTTCCCCCGGCACTGTTGTGCTGTGACAACATTGTTGCCCCGGCACTGTTGTGCTGTGACAACATTGTTGTCCCGGCACTGTTGTGCTGTGACAACATTGTTGCCCCGGCACTGTTGTGCTGTGACAACATTGTTGCCCCGGCACTGTTGTGCTGTGACAACATTGTTCCCCCGGCACTGTTGTGCTTGACAACATTGTTCCCCCGGCACTGTTGTGCTGTGACAACATTGTTCCCCCGGCACTGTTGTGCTTGACAACATTGTTCCCCCGGCACTGTTGTGCTTGACAACATTGTTCCCCCGGCACTGTTGTGCTGTGACAACATTGTTCCCCCGGCACTGTTGTGCTTGACAACATTGTTCCCCCGGCACTGTTGTGCTTGACAACATTGTTCCCCCGGCACTGTTGTGCTGTGACAACATTGTTGCCCCGGCACTGTTGTGCTTGACATCATTGTTCCCCCGGCACTGTTGTGCTTGACAACATTGTTCCCCCGGCACTGTTATGCTGTGACAACATTGTTCCCCCGGCACTGTTATGCTGTGACAACATTGTTCCCCCGGCACTGTTATGCTGTGACAAGATTGTTCCCCAGGCACTGTGCTGTTACATCATTGTTCCCCCGGCACTGTTGTGCTGTGACAGCATTGTTTCCACGGCACTGTTGTGCTATGACAACATTCTACCCCCGGCACTGTTGTGCTGTGACAGCATTGTTTCCACGGCACTGTTGTGCTATGACAACATTCTACCCCCGGCACTGTTGTGCTGTGACAGCATTGTTCCACCGGCACTGTTGTGCTGTGACAACATTCTACCCCCGGCACTGTTGTGCTGTGACAACATTCTACCCCCGGCACTGTTGTGCTGTGACAACATTCTACCCCCGGCACTGTTGTGTTGTGACAGCATCACCAGAGGTATCAGCGTGTTGCTTCGGAAGGTCTTCTTCTTCTTGTTGATTCGCCGGTATTCTCCCGGCCCGGGCCTTTTCAAGCGGTGTTTATATATAAGTTATCCCCCGGGTTAGATAACTCCTGACGTCATCAGTTGGTCTTGATTACGAGGACTTGTGCGCATGTGTTTTGATAGTTCTTGGTCTCTCTCTCTCTCTCTCTCTCTCTCTCTCTCTCTCTCTCTCTCTCTCTCTCTCTCTCTCTCTCTCTCTCTCTCTCGATTCAAGAAATTAAATCTAAGACCCTTCTCGGGTCAAACGTGATTGCCCTTCATTCTCAAGGTGCTATACCGCCCCTGCGGATTCAGAGCTTCCCGGGAATATCACAGTCATTTTTCCGGTGAGTGAAACACGTGTGCAACACATGGCTGTGGTCCTTACCGGGGAAACGTTTCGCCAACCAGTGGCTTCATCATATGTGAGGACGGAGCAAGATGTAAAGACGGAGTCAGAGGTAATGTCTCTCAGCTTGGAGATGATGTATTCACTGCATCAACCTTCTCAGTTTTCTTAAGCATTTAATAATAATAATAATAATAATAATAATAATAATAATAATAATAATAATTCCCTAATGGCGATATCCTCCATTTCCACTGCCCTAGCCATCAATACCATATCCTTGTCCCTCTACCTACCAAAGCATTCGAAAAACATCAAACCTAGCGTATGACGTCCTAGCGCCACCTATTGCCGAGCCTTTGCTACCTAAGCCCACGTCTTACAACATCAAGCATATAGTCAGCATAGCAAGCAGCACTTTCTTTTCAACTATGGCCGACCAACGCCATGCAGCTGGGTCTAGCCCCAGCTCTTTCCACTCACTCCTCAAACTATTCCTCTCCTTCACTTCTCTTCCACTATCTCACTCTTCCCTCTCACCCTCATGGGTCTTACCTGAGAGTATCCTGTCCTCTTTCCCTGTCTGTGAGATAAAATATCCTGAGAGATGGTAGTTACTAAGTAACAGTAACCAGCTTTGCTTGAAGGAAATCGTTGTCTGCTAGAGCTACCGATCTCATCACGCAATGCTTGACGAAATCCTGTAGATATAAATCCAGTTGTACTCCTACAAGCCTTTGGGGGCATAGTTCCTAGGCCTTTTGTTTATCCATATGTTCTTGCGCTACCGTCCATAGGATGGATATGGGGCGCACAGTAAGCTAGACATTTCGGTGACAAAATCAATGTCCTCGTCGCCTTACTGTTAAGTCTGCCAGCTCAGTCTGACATGTTAATACTGCTACATGAGACTCCTGTGAGGGAACATGGCAGGAAATCACTGCTAGTTTGCGTCCTTGTTATATAAATATTATATTTAAAAGGGTAACCACATGCTACGGGTGTTTCTGTATTGATGTTGGACAAATTTAGTTTTAGAAAGGATATAGAGAAGAATTAGTTTGGGAGTAGAGTTGTAGATGAGTGGAACAAACTGCCAGTCTGCGTCATCAAAGTTTAGAAAATTAGAATATAAGCCGGAGAGGTTTATGACCTGAGTGTGAATTGGTCGTGCCTAGCATGGGCCAGTAGATTTACTGCAGTTCTTCATTGTTGCTATGTATGTTTAGAGAATAAGGTGACTGCACTGCTGTGCGAGTTACTACATTGTAACTGTCATGCATAATAGAGTGATCATACACTGCAGAAGTACTTAAGTATATTTAAAAAACTACGGTCTCGTGGGCATTGTCCGCTCTGTTGTAGAGGCGGGGGCGGTGAGCAACCCGGTAGACGTGTGTGTATTTGTGTATGTGGCAGGTGTTTGTTGGTGTAAGTCAAGGTGTCGGGAGTCCACGGCATTATTGGGGTGGCGAAGTACCTCTCTGTGTCTCTAATACCATTACAAGCTCTCTCTGTCTCTCTCTGTCTCTCTCTGTCTCTCTCTGTCTCTCTCTGTCTCTCCCTGTCTCTCCCTGTCTCTGTCTCTGTCTCTGTCTCTGTCTCTGTGTCTCTGTCTGTCTGTCTCTCTCTCTCTCTCTCTCTCTCTCTCTCTCTCTCTCTCTCTCTCTCTCTCTCTCTCTCTCTCTCTCTCTCTCTCTCTCTCTCTGGTGTTGAGAGTAAAGACCAAGAAAGCAGCTGGTGAGGATAGGGTTGGTGCTGGGCGTGTTGGTGTCTTCATATATTTCCCATGACAAATTGCTCTTCATGTTTGCTCGCGTAAAAACACTGAGATTAATCAGTATGGTGTGGATGGTTCGCACGTTTACTGGTTGATTAGGGTTGCTGCCACCTCTTGAGTAACGATGAAGGGGGTGGCGGTGGATTGTGGTGGTTGTCGTGGTGGGTGGAGGTGCTTGTTACTTCCACAGAGTACATCCACAATTTTTTGTTTGGGACACAAAGCAAACCAGAATTCTATAAGTCCCGTTTCCCAGCCGTGAGCAGTGACCAGAGGAATATAGTGTAATATACAACCACAATATATTTTGATTGATGAAATGTATAATCTTGTGTAATCTTGTATTTAGCATTGGTGTAAAGGGACACAAAGCATAGGGGATGAGGGATATTTTGTGTCAGCACAAAGATAAACCTGCAGTGTGTATTTCGAAAATGAAAAATTTATATTTTCTGTGGAGGATCCGGTAATGGGTTCTTTTATTTAATGTATTGTAATTTTTTTTTAAATAAAATATAAAAAAAAAAATATACAACCACATATACTGTGTTGATCGCTATTGCGTTTCTGGCATTTCAGAATGCTTTCCACTCCTTACAACCACCTAACAGACTGTATATGTAAGCACTCGATTAGTCATTGCCTTATTAACCTTAATTAAGTCTTAAGTTTGCCCGAAATGCTCTGCATATTAAGGGGCGTTCTGCATGCACACCTAAATATCATTCACCTCTGTACAAACACTGTATCATGCTGAACTGAAGTATCTTAATCTTAATTTTAACACGAGCGACTGAGTCTCCTGGAGTGGCTAGCAGTGTGCTGGTCGCTACTCTTAATCATCACGGAACGGGTGGGGATCGAACCATGGCAAGTTATTCCTAAAACTCACAGGCCAGTGCGCTAACCACTCCAGGTTGGGTTATACCAGAACTATGGCAAGACTTATCTTTAATGAATTTTACCCCTGAATTAGCAGAACTTAATTTGCAAATCGCCAGATAAAACAGCGGACTCCTGCTGATTAGGATTATATTGGCGAGGAGGAGAGAAGGGAGTATAGCTTGGAGTGTGGCGAACGATTTAAAACAGATTCATAAACAACAACTAGCATTGCTTCAGAGAAGGCAAACCTGTCTCACAGACAAGGCAACATAGTTGACACAGGAGAGAGTTAACTTGCAAAATAACAGTGGATACACCATCATGAGGGACCAGGGTAGGCAGAAATAAAGTATGGAACAGTTGATGGCCTAAAAGACTGTTATTAATTGTTAGATTATATTTTGCACCGAAGTGGCTAGTTTATTGTGCACCCCATATCCATCCTGTGCAGGTAGCGCAAGAACATAAGGATATACAAAAGGCCTAGGAAAAAGGCCCCAGAAAGGTTAACAGGGGTACATCTGGATTTGTATCTACAGTTCACTTATCTGTTACAAGCAAATTTAGGATATTTTCTTAATATAGTTGATATCTTATCTTCATTAATAAGATATCTTGACATGTCACGTAGGTTATTGTTAGTAAATGGGAATTTATTTATTATCGACTACACGAGGGTCATTAAGACTGCATGACACTTTGTACACCACCACTCAAGAATACCTCATTCTCCTAAAAATAAGTATTAAATCAATCCTCCAGCGTATAAACTCTGAGAGGCTTGCACCTCCCCACGGGGTGTAAATCCTGTGTGGGAGTCTGCTTGGGTAGAATGATAACACAGACGCGGTAGTGAATTGTTTTGTCAGTGCCGAAAAGAAGTATTTGTGCCTACTGGACGCACATGAGTGATGGTGGTGGTGTTGTGGTGATAGTGATGGTGGTTGTTTTGGTAGTAATGGTGATCACGTAGTACAACAGTTACCAAATAACGTGCAAAAAATGTGTACATCTTGCACGTGATGCCATGTACTGATGTCATGAACAAGACATATACATGTCCTTCACTGAGTGACTGCTGCACTAAACTCAGATTCTCATAAGTGATGCTACCCTTGACACTTGGGATTACATGGCAGCGATTAGCGGACGGAGGATCGAACCTTCAATCCGTCTTCTGAACAGAGATAGAAAGAGAGAGATCAGTGCACCACACAGGGTGACAAGCCTCAACCTCTGATCATCTGCCTGGTTGAATCAACCATATCAACAGAGAACCAAAAACTAGAGACATTGAGGTGGCCTTACTTTTATGTGCCAGGCCAACAGTCTCAGCGTTCACAATTTTGCCTAACTATGTGGACAGCTAAAACACAGCTATTATATCACAAGACGGGCAGCCATCAGCGGTCTCACTCTGTATTCCTCAGAAACGAAGTAAAATAGAGACGTACAAATGAAAATTCTGTTACATGGCTCCAATTTCTCCCTCTGTCCAATATTTATGTGGTCCAGTATTAGATAAACTGTATACGTATATATATCAAATATTGTCAGGCCTTTATTCTGCACAACTCTGTTAAGGAGAAAGAATGATAGAAGGGAGAGGGTTGGTTAGTTAATGTGTGGGCGAAAGGCTTTGGCCTGTCGACTGCACGAAACCTGTTCACCACCAGTTAAGAATAATTTAAAAACCCCCAAAAGAGATTAAAACCACAGCATATATACACTGAGAGACATATACCTCACGGTATATACATGAGGGGAGAGGAGCGGAGGAAGAGGGGAATAAAGGTAAGTTTATTCAGGTACAGGTACATATAAATACGTTACATAAATTATCATACAAAACATCATATGTGTAGATTACCTAGGATAACCCAGAAAAGTCAGACAAACTTTGGTTATTCTAGGTAGCTGACCCCTTCTGTGTTCCACTTATTTTTAAATGAAACAAGGACAGGGCGATGTTATCACACTATCCCCGCCACTGACACATTGACAGAACTACCCAAAAACAAATGCATTAAACTAACCCAGGCATATCAAATGTTGTTTGTGTGACGGGTCAAACACCCACCGTAGAATGAAAGTAAACATTTCCTCGTTGACAAGTGAGGGCCGGGATGCGCAAGCAACATACACTAATAAAGTTCACATCGGAATGCGGTGGTGTGTTGTGGTGGGGTTGTCTTGTGTTGTGGTAATTTGTTGTGGTAGTGTGGTGTTGTGGTGGTGTGGTGTTGTGGTGGTGTTGTGTTGTGGTGGTGTTGTGTTGTGGTGGGGTTGTGTTGTGGTGGGGTTGTGTTATGATAGTGTTGTGTTGGTGTTGTGTTGAAGTTGTGTTGTGGTGGTGTTATGTTGTGGTGTTGTGTTGTGGTGGGATTGTGTTGTGGTATTGTTGTGCTGTGGTGGTGTTGATGTATTGTGGTGGTGTTGTGTTGTGGGGGTTGTGGTGGTGTGTTGTGTTGTGTTGTGGTTGTAGTGGTGTGTTGTGGTATTGTGTTGAAGTGGTGTTATGTCGCGGTGGTGTTGTGTTGATGTATTGTGGTGGTATATTGTGGTGGTGTTGTGTTGTGCTGGAGTTGTGTTGTACTGGGTTGTGTTGTGGTGGGGTTTCGTTGTGTTGGTGTAATGTGGTAGTGTTGTGTTGTAGTGTTGTGTTGTGGTGTTGTGTTGTGCTGGTGTTGTGGTTTTGTGGCCGTGTTGTGTTGGGGTTGTACTGTGACGTGATGTGTTGTGGTGGTGTTGTGTTGTGACGTGGTGTTGTGCTCTGGTGTATTTATAATATAATGTAAACTTTCACAAAAAAATGGACTATGTTTCTTTGTCATGGTCCAAAATTCAAAGATATTTTTTTTTGAGACGGCTAACTGAAGCATTGTCTCCTTAATATACCAGGACGTCGTGTGTGTGTAGGTGTGTAGGATAACGTAAATGTGTTTTATCAGAGAGAGAGAAAGAGAGAGAGAGAGAGAGAGAGAGAGAGAGAGAGATTTGCTCTGCCAGGATACATCATATTATCATTTCAAATCGTTTATGGTGATTGACTGCACTTACTCTTCATCTAGCTCCTTCTTTTTCCAATAACCTTACATTGAGAGAGTAGTTCTTACCACACTTATGAATCATCTGAGTGTTCAGCATCCATCTACATCCCCATCTACGTAGCTTCTACATCAACTGGTCTGCCTTTGAACCCTTCCACAGAGGCAGTTAAAGAGGAAGTAAGAAGAAGAAGAAAAAGTAAGAGGAAGTAAGCTTCACCTCTGTAGTCTTGTTTCCTAATATTAGAATGTTGACTATCTATCGAACCCCGCTTAGGAGGTCTGGCTCGAGACCGGGCTGCGGGATCGATGATGCCGGAATTACTAACAGATGTCTGCACTGTCACGTTGTTGTTTGAACCTGCCAATGTAGCTTGCCTTCACTCTCTCTCGCCTAGTGTGTTCCTTGTACTCACTCTTCCACACACTCAGTTTGACACACTCACTGTTAAACCCTCTCACTACACTCACACCAAGGAAGTCTCTCCCTATTTTGTTTACCTCTGGTTTACTGTGGTGGCCAGTCTTACCTCTGGTTTACTGTGGTGGCCAGTCTTCCCTCTGGTTTACTGTGGTGGCCAGTCTTACCTCTGGTTTACTGTGGTGGCCAGTCTTCCCCTGTATCCCTCGTCTTGGTCACAAAGCTTCAGAATTGTGTACATGATGGCGCCGAGTCCTCAACTTTGAGTACTCAGCGCCAGCATGCAGCTCACACCTCAAACACATAAATATCTGCAGAGAACAGAATCTTGCCCGAAGCTAGTTCCTAACTGAAATAAAAATACGAGCTGTGAAGAAAGGCTCAAAAGGCTAAATTTCTTTTCACTGAAGAAAAAAAGAGGTAGACTCAGAGGGAACATGGTCACGGCATACAGGATAATATATAAGGCAAAGGCAAACTTTACACCATGGTAAACATGGAAATATGAACGCCCAAATAAGCCACAAGTGATATTAGGACTTCTAGGTTGAGGGTCTGATTATTTCATCTTCCTCTGTCTTCTGTGTATAGTACTTCAAGGCTAAGGGACTGATCGCCTCATCCTTTAATGTCTTCGCAGATCATTTTTGCATTGAACTAACAAAAACACTGGCGAAACATCTTCAAGTAAAGATACCCAGGTGTTGCACATCTGTATAATCCCTTAAGGATCTCCTTCAGTGTTGAGTGAGTAATGGAGGATCAACTTTCATACACTTGTTCAGGGTTAACAACGAAAAATCAAATTGGTATAAGTGGGTGGTGATGATGGTTAATTTTCCAATAATTGAATAAGTGAGCTCTCTCTCTCCGCCCTCGTATGCTTCACCTTGGCCGGGCTCACCCAGACACCCACCCTCCCACCCACGAACTGGGGGATCTGGGACGGTGTGTGGGACGAGAAATGGCATGGCAGGCAGGGACGTGGGAAGTAGGGTTATAGAAGGAGGGATGGGAGGTACTGGTCGAAGTGGCACTGACGAAATAGAGCAGTTAAGAACTGCCAGCGGATTTTCTCTTGTTGGGGAACTTCTGCCAGGGACCTTCACACACTTCCGCTACCACCTCTGATAAAGCACAACACCAAAGAGGGTACGAGGAGATAAGGACAATAGGGAAAAAGATAGTAAGGAAAAGGGGATAGAAGAGAGATAGCGAGAGAAAGTGGAGTAGAGATAGATGCCTAGACTGTCTTTGTGTAAAACTTGCTCGTCTCGTCTCGACTACTTGATCTTGTGTTGTCCCAACCTGTAGTCTTGACTACCAAGTCTGGTGTGTTATTAAAGGACCAGGCCTGGTTTATAGCGACCATATTTTCAGATCTCAACAGCTCATGATGCTTGATGCTAGTACACTCAGATTTTTAAGCACGGTATCTATAACTATTCATCCGTCAGAGGAGAGAAGGGCGCCCCTTCCTAACTCATCCTCTTGCACGCTGCATACCAACCTAGCTTCGATGTCAGAGGCATCATAACTAATTCATATATTAATTCATTCAATCAGTGGTTTGACGTGGAAGAAATGGCAAAATAACGTCTGTGGTAACTTATTCTATATGATATATCCGTTATGGCTATAAACCATAAATGTCATATAGAAAAATGACAGTTTGACCGGTGGGACATTCAGTACAAAAATATTTCGCACTTTTCAAATGGATCATTTCTCCTAACAATACTGACTGGCTGGACTATCTGGTAAGGTAACCAAGCCAATGAGATATGAAAACCTTCGTTCTGAACAATATTTAGGTAAATTTTAGTGTATTGTATGACTTTTATGGTTTGAGGAGCGATGGTTTCTCGTTGTGCACAATGATGCTGAAATGTTTTATTGGTAAATTACATAGTGAGTAAAGTAATATGTTTCTGGAGTAAGTTCTTACATTAGATAACGAGTAGAACAAGATGTTTCTGGAGTAAGTTCTTACATTAGATAACGAGTAGAACAAGATGTTTCTGGAGTAAGTTCTTACATTAGATAACGAGTAGAACAAGATGTTTCTGGAGTAAGTTCTTACATTAGATAACGAGTAGAACAAGATGTTTCTGGAGTAAGTTCTTACATTAGATAACGAGTAGAACAAGATGTTTCCGGAGTAAGTTCTTACATTAGATAACGAGTAGAACAAGATGTTTCTGGAGTAAGTTCTTACATTAGATAACGAGTAGAACAAGATGTTTCTGGAGTAAGTTCTTACATTAAGTAACGAGTAGGACAAGATGTTTCTGGTAAGTGTCGTGCACATGTTGTGGATGTTGAATCTTGTTAAATTTGCTTTTTGTTTGTCATTTAAATACCAAGAAGTGAGCGTTATGTCAGAGATGGGCTCGTCAAGGGAGCGATGGTAAAACGCTCTGAGATGCACTGCTTTAGAGGTTAATGATACGTCAAGGCGTAAGGAGCCGCTGAAGACCCTGATGCTGTCTTTGAATACAATCTTTCTTGAAGTGACACTTGGCTAACGACTTGCAACAGGGAAGAGATTAAAGCATTTTTTGTGCGTCCACCTTAAGGAGTGTGTGTGTGTGTGTGTGTGTGTGTGTGTGTGTGTACTCACCTAGTTGAGGTTGCAGGGGTCGAGTCCAAGCTCCTGGCCCCGCCTCTTCACTGGTCGTTACTAGGTCACTCTCCCTGAACCATGAGCTTTATCGTACCTCTGCTTAAAGCTATGTATGGATCCTGCCTCCACTACATCGCTTCCCAAACTATTCCACTTCCTGACTACTCTGTGGCTGAATAAATACTTCCTAACATCCCTTTGATTCATCTGTGACTTCAGCTTCCAACTGTGTCCCCGTGTTGCTGTGTCCAGTCTCTGGAACATCCTGTCTTTGTCCACCTTGTCAATTCCTCTCAGTGTGTGTGTGTGTGTGTGTGTGTGTGTGTGTGTGTGTGCGTGCGTGCGTGCGTGTGTGTGTGCGTGTGTGTGTGTGTGTGTGTACTCGCCTAGTACTCACCTAGTTGAGGTTGCAGGGGTCGAGTCCTAGCTCCTGGCCCCGATGTGTGTAGTGTGTGTGTGTAGTGTGTAGTGTGCGTGTGTGTGTAGTGTGTAGTGTGTGTGTGTGTGTGTGTGTGTACTCACCTAGTACTCACCTAGTTGAGGTTGCAGGGGTCGAGTCCTAGCTCCTGGTCCCGATGTGTGTGTGTGTAGTGTGTGTGTAGTGTGTATGTGTAGTGTGTGTGTGTGTGTACTCACCTAGCTGAGGTTGCAGGGGTCGAGTCCAAGCTCCTGGCCCCGCCTCTTCACTGGTCGCTACTAGGCCACTCTCCCTGAACCGTGAGCTTTATCATACCTCTGTTTAAAGCTATGTATGGATCCTGCCAGGGAATACAGGGATCAGCAACTATGCTGACACTGCCTCCACTACATCGCTTCCCAAACTATTCCACTTCCTGACTACTCTGTGGCTGAAGAAGTACTTCCTAACATCCCTGTGATTCATCTGTGTCTTCAACTTCCAACTGTGTCCCCTTGTTGCTGTGTCCCATCTCAGGAACATCCTGTCTTTGTCCACATTGTCAATTCCTCTCAGTATTTTGTATGTCGTTATCATGTCCCCCCTCTCTCTCCTGTCCTCCAGTGTCGTCAGGTTGATTTACCTGAAACTCTCCTCGTAGGACATACCTCTTAGCTCTGGAACTAGTCTTGTTGCAAACCTTTGCACTTTCTCTAGTTTCTTTACGTGCTTGGCTAGGTGTGGGTTCCAAACTGGTGCCGCATACTCCAATATGGGCCTAACGTACACGGTGTACAGGGTCCTGAATGATTCCTTATTATGATGTCGGAATGCTGTTCTGAGGTTTGCCAGGCGCCCATATGCTGCAGCAGTTATTTGGTAGATGTTCGCTTCAGGAGATGTGCCTGGTGTTATACTCACTCCAAGATCTTTTTCCTTGAGTGAGGTTTGTAGTCTCTGGCCCCCCTAGACTATACTCCGTCTGCGGTCTTCTTTGCCCTTCCCCAATCTTCATGACTTTGCACTTGGTGGGGTTGAACTCCAGGAGCCAATTGCTGGACCAGGTCTGCAGCCTGTCCAGATCCCTTTGTAGTTCTGCCTGGTCTTCGATCGAATGAATTCTTCTCATCAACTTCACGTCATCTGCAAACAGGGACACTTCGGAGCCTATTCCTTCCGTCATGTTCACAAATACCAGAAACAGCACTGGTCCTAGGACTGACCCCTGTGGAACCCCGCTGGCCAAAGGTGCCCGCTCTGACACCTCGCCACGTACCATGACTCGCTGCTGTCTTCCTGACAAGTATTCCCTGATCCATTGTAGTGCCTTCCCTGTTATCCCTGCTTGGTCCCCCAATTTTTGCACTAATCTCTTGTGTGGAACTGTGTCAAACGCCTTCTTGCAGTCCAAGAAAATGCAATCTACCACCCCCTCTCTCTCTCTCCTGTCTTACTGCTGTCACCATGTCATAGAACTCCAGTAAGTTTGTGACACAGGATTTCCCGTCCCTGAAACCATGTTGGCTGCTGTTGATGAGATCATTCCTTTCTAGGTGTTCCACCACTCTTCTCCTGATAATCTTCTCCATGACTTTGCATACTATACATGTCAGTGACACTGGTCTGTAGTTTAGTGCTTCATGTCTGTCTCCTTTTTTAAAGATTGGGACTACATTTGCTGTCTTCCATGCCTCAGGCAATCTCCCTGTTTCGATAGATGTATTGAATATTGTTGTTAGGGGCACACATACACATAGCGCCTCTGCTCCCTCTCTTCAATACCCATGGGGAGATGTTATCTGGCCCCATTGCCTTTAAGGTATCTAGCTCACTCAGAAGCCTCTTCACTTCTTCCTCGGTTGTGTGCACTGTGTCCAGCACTTGGTGGTGTGCCCCACCTCTCCGTCTTTCTGGAGCCCCTTCTGTCTCCTCTGTGAACACTTCTTTGAATCTCTTGTTGAGTTCCTTACATACTTCACGGTCATTTCTTGTTGTCTCTCCTCCTTCCTTCCTTAGCCTGATTACCTGGTCCTTGACTGTTGTTTTCCTCCTGATGTGGCTGTACAACAGCTTCGGGTCAGATTTGGCTTTCGCTGCTGTGTGTGTGTTTCATATTGTGAGTGTGTGTCCCTGTGTTATCTTAGTGTGTGTGTGTGTGTGTGTGTGTGTGTGTGTGTGTGTGTGTGTGTGTGTGTGTAATTGATCACGTTTCAGTGAACATATATATAATATATATATAATATATATATACACTGAAAGATACACATTTCATGGTGTACATTTGTCGTATATTTTAAGTAGATTTTGCTGGTTTGGCTTATAAAGCAGAAACTTTTTTTCTAAACAGGCTGAATGTAAATTCAGTGGTTAAATAACTCCACAAAAATCGAATGAATACGCCATTTTACAGCCACATGGGTGAATACAGCTAGACGAGTACATCTTTATGAGTGCAAGTAGGTGACTACAACAGGAGTATACAGCTAGGTGAGTACAACTGGGCGAGGACTCGATA
Source organism: Cherax quadricarinatus (assembly GCF_038502225.1). Taxonomy (NCBI): domain Eukaryota; kingdom Metazoa; phylum Arthropoda; class Malacostraca; order Decapoda; family Parastacidae; genus Cherax; species Cherax quadricarinatus. The sequence goes on along the minus strand of NC_091327.1, from coordinate 20,920,248 downwards.
GATGGCACTGCAATGTAAGCCCATAAAATTTTCCCCACTTGCCAATTTGTGACTCGTAACTGCACCATCCGTCAAACATAAAGTGGCAGCCAGCGGTCGTAAACAGACATATAAGCAGTGAGTCAACAATAGACATTACGACCGGGCAGTCACATGAGCAACAACACGAGAAAAAAAACGTGTATTTTTGCACGGGTCGGCACGGCTAATGAACTCTGTCGCCCTAAACACAATGTGAATCTGCAAAATTTTGGTTTAAAGCTGTAGGAAGTTTATGGTACCTGAAACCTGATGGCCAGGTCTCACACTGGTCTCGTGACCCTAAGAATACAGACCACAAGAGGGAGATAGTTGGGGGTCTCACGGGGTTTCAAAAGCTGGAGACTAGATTACAGGAGGGAGATAATTAGGTCTCATGGACAGCAAAGAGAGAGAAAGAGAGAGAATCTGGTATAAGAAAGTCACTACGAAAGTTAATTCTCTAAAAGTTGAAGCAAACACAATAAAAGTGAAAGAATAGTAAATATGAATTCTCTTCGTAAAAAAATATGATGCAGTTGGAATGATAATCTCAAAATGTTTAGTACAAATAAACATAAATTAATAAAATCCAAACCTGCTTCTGTTGTACCTAACATCAGAAATTTCTAAATAACTAAAACTAAGGGAAGAGAGGATGACGACACACAAGCTGCAGAAGCTTGTTTGTCGAGTTTCGGGATCATCAGAGCTTTACCAAGTCTTGACAAAGCTCTACACAGAAAATAAGAATGGATGAACACTGCAGCAGGTTTACTGGCCCATACTTGGCCACTCTGGTCCAACCCTTATCACTCATGTATTTATCTAACCTATTTTTAAAGCTACCCAAGGTCTTTGGCGAGACGTCCTAATTAAGGCTTTTTTTTTTCGTGTGTTCATCGTCATGCTTGTACGTAAATAAGACACACCATGGGGAGTAGATAATGAAGACGCTAGTGGAGCAAACGTCTTCACAGTGTAATGCCAGAACCGCATTGCTTGTCTAAGGTACTGACGGTACTCCATACCATTGTATTACCGTCCTCGTGCTGGTGGGCAGTCTGTTGTTCCGTCAGGAGGAAGAGTAAGATTTGCGACTCGACGTGGCAGTGCTGGGAGAGTTTTAGAATGACCTCGTATGTTGGTAATGAGTGTGTGTGAGTTTTACTCTAGACATAAGCTACTGTCACTTCCCCTTCTTAGTCTCCCATCCATTATATACACATACACATGACTCTACACCTGTCCGTGTTACCACACCCACCTGTTCACGTCTTGACACACTTGTTTACTTCTGCACTCGGCTCACATTTAAACAAATCAGAAGTATTATTGGAGCAGGACAGAGGAGGAGGAATGAGCCTACGCCTCTGTGTGTGTGTGTGTGTGTGTGTGTGTGTGTGTGTGTGTGTGTGTGTGTGTGTGTGTGTGTGTGTGTGTGTGTGTGTGTGTGCGCGCGCGCACCTATTTGTATTCACCTATTTATGGTTGCAGGGTTCGTGTCACAGCTCCTGGCCCCGCCTCTTCGCTGGTCGCTACTAGGTCCGCTCTCTCCTTCTCCATGAGCTTTATCGAACCTCTTCTTAAAGCTATGTGTGGATTCCTGCCTCCAGTACATCACTCTCCAAGTTGTTCCACTTCCTGACAACTGTGACTGAAGAAATACTTCCTAACATCCCAGTGTGTGTGTGCGTGTGTATGTTGTGAGTCGGGGTAGAGCTCTAGTTCCTGTCTTCTACCTCTTAATATTTTATTTTTCTCCATTATATTTCACTAAATTGCAGGACATTTAGTTTATTCTATTTACGCAATTTACAGCGTTTTCCCGATTTCCCACACCTCTCCCCTTCTCCCTTCCCCATTCTCCCCCTCCCCATTCTTCCTCCCCCATTTCGTTCCCCCTCATCCCCCGTGGCATGGGTTGAGCAGAGTTAGGTTAGGTAAGATTTGTCAGGAAACAGGACCAGTGTTTCCTGACGCTGGTCTAAGTCATATGACGACCCACCACGGGAGCTTTTGGTCATCTGACCGAGGCCTTCCGCTGGCGTGCTCGTCTCGCGCTTAAGAAGAGGAGGATCAAGCCTCCGCGAATTCGTGTGCTGAATGACCCACTCGGGTTTAATGCTTTACGTGATACAGTGCTTCGAACAGGTTAAAGGCACAATACAGTGGCTCGAACGATACACAAATAACCCGCGTTAGGGAGACTGAAACCGTGACTACGTTTCTGTCCGACTTGGACGGACTTGTTAATGGTCAAAACTCGGACCGAAACTTGGTCAGAGTTTCATTCTCCCGTGCGGGGTATTTGTGTGTATAATGTTTTCATATCTGAGCTATATCTGTGTGCATTCAGTCAACTATTTTCCTTTTTTTTTTTTTTGCAAATTTCAAGGCATAGGGTAAGTAGCCCCTTGTTTCAACGGGCGTTCTAATTCCCTTGTACTACAGTATGGCTACGAGAGGATCCCTACTTACCTGGAGTCTACCTGGAGGGTGTTCCAGGGGTCAACGCTTCCGCGACCCGGTCCTCGACCAGGTCTCCCTATGGATCAGGGCCTGATCAACAAGGCTGTTACTGCTGGCCGCGCGAAATCCAACGTACGGACCACAGCCCAGTTAATCGAACGCTGACTTAAGGTATCTGTCCAGCTCCCTCTCGAAAACAGCCAGGGGTCTGTTCGTTATTTTTTTTAGTAACACATCGGCCGTTTCCCACCAAGGCAGGGTGACCCGAAAAAGAAAAACTTTCATCATCATTCACTCCATCACTGTCTTGCCAGAGGCACGCTTACACTACAGTTATGAAGCTACAACATTAACACCCCTCCTTTAGAGTGCTGGCACTGTACTTCCCATCTCCAGGAATCAAGTCCGGTCTGCCGGTTTCCCTGAATCCCTTCATAAATGTTACTTTGCTCACACTCCAACAGCACGTCAAGTCCTAAAAACCATTTGTTTCTATTTGCTCCTATCAAACCCGCTCGCTCACTCTTGCTGGAAGTCCTAGCCCCTCGCACACAAAACCTCCTTTACTCTCTCTCTCCAACCTTTCCTAGGCCGACCCTTACCCCACCTTCCCTCCACTACAGACTTATGCACTCTCGAAGTCATTCTATTTCGTTCCATCCTCTACATGTGTACAAACCATCTCAATAACCCCTCCTCAGCCCTCTGGATTATAGTTATGGTAATCCCGCACCTCCTTCTAATCTCCAAACTACGGATTCTCTGCATTATATTCACATCACACATTGCCCTCAGACATGACATCTCCACTGCCTCTAGCCTTATCCTTGTTGCAACATTCATCACCCATGCTTCACACCCATACAAGAGCTTTGGTAAAACTATACTCTCATGCATTCCTCTCTTAGCTTTCATGGATAAAGTCTTTTGTCTCCACAGACTCAGTGCACCACTCACCTTTGTCCCCTCGTAAATTCTATGATTCACCTCATCTTTCATAGACCCATCTGCTGACATGTCCACTCCCAGATATCTGAATACACTCAACTCTTCCATACTCGCTCCCTCCAATCTGATATCTAGTCTTCCGTTACTTATTTTTTTTGTTATCCTCATCACCTTACTCTTTTTTATATTCACTTTTAATTTCCTTCCCTTACATACCCTACCAAACTTATCAACCAACCTCTGCAACTTCTCTTCAGATCTCTCAAAAGCACAGTGTCATCAGCAAAGAGCAACTGTGATAACTCCCACTTTGTGTTAGATTCTTTATCTTTTAACCCCATACCTCTTGCCAACACCCGAGCATTTACTTCTCTTACAGCTCCATCTATTAATATATTGAACCATCATGGTGACATCACACATCCCTGTCTAAGGCCTACTTTTACTGGGAAATAATCTCCCTCTCGCCTACATACTCTAACCTGAGCCGCACTATCCTCATAAAGACTCTTCACTGCTTTCAATAACCTACCTCCTATTCAACATCTGCCACACTGCCGCTCCCCCCCTATCCACCCTATCATACTCCTTTTCCAAATCCATAAATACCACAAAAACCTATTTACCCATATCTAAATATTGTTCACCTATATGTTTCACTTCGAATACTTGGTCTACACACCCCCTACCCTTCCTAAAGCCTCCTTGTTCATCTGCTAACCTACTCTCCATCTTACCCTTAATTCTATCAATAATAACTACCGTACACTTTACCAGGTATACTCAACAGACTTATTCCCCTATAATTTTTACACTCTCTTTTGTCTCCTTTGCATTTAAACAAAGGAACTATGCATGCTCTCTGCCAATCCCTAGGTACCTTACCCTCTTCCATACATTTATTAAATAAAAGCACTAACCACTCCAAAACTATATCTCCACCTGCTTTTAACATTTCTATCTTTATCCCATCAATCCCAGCTGCTTTACCCCCTTTCATTCTACCCACTGCCCCACGAACTTCCTCCACACTCACAACTGGTTCTTCTTCACTCCTATAAGATGTTATTCCTTCTTGCCCTATACACGAAATCACAGCTTCCATATCTTCATCAACATTAAACTATTCCTCAAAATATTCCCTCCAATTTCTGATACCTCTGACTCTCCGTTTAATAACTCTCCTCTCCTATTTTTTAACTAACAAATCCATTCGTTCCCTAGGCTTTCTCAAATTATTAATCTCACTCCAAAACTTTTTTTTTATTTTCAACAAAATTTGTTGATAACATCTCACCCACTCTTTCATTTGCTCTTTTATGTTGCTTCACCACTCTCTTAACCTCTCTTTTTCTCTTCATATACTCCTCCCTCTGTGCATCACTTTTATTTTGTAAAAACCTTTCATATGCTAACTTTTTCTCTTACTACTCTCTTTACATCATCATTCCACCAATCGCTCCTCTTCCCTCCCGCACCCACTTTTCTGTAACCATCTGTCTATTGGTAACTTTCCTTATGTATGATGGGAGGCTGTTGAACAGTGTTGGGCTCCTGACATTTATTGTGGAGGTAATTTTTTTCCTGATTTTCATTGAGGGTATGTTGCACCATCTGCTGAGTCTTTTGCTTTCGTAGGGAATGATTCCTATGTGCAGATTTGGAACCAGTCCCTCTAGGATTTTCCAAGTGTAAATTATGATGTATCGTTTTCGCCTGCGTTCCAGGGAGTACAGGTCAAGGGACTTCAGTCGTTCCCAGTAATTAATGTAGTACTTGACTGAACTAATACCTGCAGTGAAGGTTCTCTGTATATTCTCCAGATCTTCAGTTGCGTCTCCCTCGAATGTGGCTGTTGGTGTACAGTAGTAATCCAGCTTCAACTCGCCTTCTAACACGGTATAGGAAATTAATTTAACTTTTTATTTTTATTTTTTTAAAACTGACTAAAGAAACACTTTGATAAATGAAACTGCTTTATTTATGTTTATTGTAAGTTTAGTGATGACTGGACACACAACATAGCTCTTCTCCTGTCACCAGAAATAGGCAAATACACACACACACACACACACACACACACACACACACACACACACACACACACACACACACACACACACACACACACACACACACACACACACACACACTGTACACTGTGTATCTTAGGTCCATACTGGAGTATGCAGCTCCAGTCTGGAACCCACACCTGGTCAAGCACGTCAAGAAGTTAGAGAAAGTACAAAGGTTTGCAACAAGGCTAGTCCCAGAGCTCAGGGGAATGTCGTACGAGGAAAGGTTAAGGGAAATCGGACTGACGACACTGGAGGACAGAAGGGTCAGGGGAGACATGATAACGACATACAAGATACTGCGGGGATAGACAAGGTGGAGAGAGATAGGATGTTCCAGAGAGGGGACACAGGAACAAGGGGTCACAACTGGAAGCTGAAGACTCAGACGAGTCACAGGGACGTTAGGAAGTATTTCTTCAGTCATAGAGTCGTCAGGAAGTGGAATAGCCTAGCAAGTGAAGTAGTGGAGGCAGGAACCATACATAGTTTTAAGAAGATGTATGATAAAGCTCAGGAAGCAGAGAGAGGACCTAGTAGCAATCAGTGAAGAGGTGGGGCCAGGAGCTGAGTCTCGACCCCTGCAACCACAAATAGGTGAGTACACACACACACACACTCACACACACACACACACACACACACACACACACACACACACACACACACACACACACACACATTCTATCATGCACTCCTAAAATACACAGACATGCAGTTAAGCACACACACACCTTAATAAGCCATGTACAAACGTCATCCAGTCTGACAGATCTTGAGACATGAGTAGTGTGGGAGCCTTGACTCACGGGGGTGAGTCATAAGTGAAGTTATTACTCATATGGCTACTTTAGTGTGTTAGTCCTGACTCACTGAGTTAGTTTAATTAGTTTAATATCTTTATTATGCACCCCATACCCATCCTGTGGGCGGTAGTCAAAAGATTACAGAGGTACATAATGGGTCCAGGGACTGGGCCTCAAAGTTTTGATAGCTGAGCAAGTTACAAAGGTAATGAACTCCAGGTAGGTCTGGTCACAATCATGACAAGTTACAAAGGTATTTACAGATTACAGAGGTGCATAATGGGTCCAGGGACTGGGCCCCCAAAGTTTTGATAGCTGAACTAGGTATAAAGGTAATGAACTCACAAGCTACAAAAGTAATGATGAGGATGGTGAGTGAGTCACATGTAAAATCATTACTCATGCTACCACTGACCTGGCCTGAGATGTCAGCTGTAGAATGACATCATTCACAGCTTGTCTGTCATGCATTAATAGCGTCGTATATTAGTAAATATTGACCTGAGTAATATAGACCCATGAGCTTACGATCCCTCACAAGTCATATTTACCTGGAGGTTACCTGGAGAGAGTTTCGGGGGTCAACGCCCCCGCAGCCCGGTCTGAGACTAGGCCTCGTGGTAGATCAGGGTCTGATCAACCAGCCTGTTATTGCTGGCCGCACGTAAACCGACGTACGAACCACAGCCCTGCTGATCAGGTACTGACATTAGGTGCCTGTCCAGCGCCTTCTTGAAGACAGCCAGGGGTCTATTGGTAATCGCCCTTATGTATGCTGGGAGGCAATTGAACAGTCTTGGGCCCCTGACACTTATTGTGTTGTCTCTTAGTGTACTCCTGCCCCCCCCCCTGCTTCTCAGTGAGGGAATGTTGCATCTCCTGTCGAGTCTTTTGCTTTCGTAGGGAGTGATTTTCGTGTGCATGTTTGGTACTAATCCCTCTAGGATTTTCCAAGTGTATATTATCATGTATCTTTCTCGCCTGCATTCCCAGTAATTTAGGTGCTTTATCGTACTTATGTGTGCCGTGAAAGCTCTCTGTACATTCTCCAGGTCAGCAATTTCGCATGCATTGAAGGGGACAGTTAGTGTACAGCAGTATTCCAGCCTAGAGGGAACAAACGATTTGAAGAGAATAATCATGAGCTTGCCGAAGCTAATTAAACCTATCTTGGTGTTTAGCACCAGGATAACCCAAGAAAGTCAGTGCGTCATCGAGGACTGTCTGTCTTATTTCCATTGGGGTCCTCAATCTTGTCCCCCAGGATGCGACCCACACCAGTCGATTAACACCCAGGTACGTACTACTGTGCTTACTAGGTGACTGGGGACAGCAGGTGTATATTTAACTACGGCCATAGCTTGAACTACTGCCGCATATTGAACTACGGACACTCAGTGTGTAAGGCGAGAGCGTTGCCTACCAGGCCACGGGACACCGGCTTTCTTTTCTCACTAACTGCCGCACGTGTCGTTGACTAGTGTGATTACTACATATTAGGTCACTAAATCATGCTTAGCTAAACTAACACAGGTTCAGTTCCTGAACCTGTTTACCCATGTTGTATTTCTAATGCCACATACTTCCTGCAGCATGGGTTTATGACTAGAAATAAAGGCATTATAATACACTGTCGAACCTTAAAGTACTGGTGGGAGTAAGTTGTGTTGTGGTAGTCTACACTAGCTAGGTTAAACACAGTCTGCTGCATCCATTTAACCTACATTTTAAAATCACTGCCTAGAATATTTCCACGCTGAAAACAAGTCCATTAAGCGTCTTCATAAAATAAATCACGAATTAACACAGTTTAGTCAGCTTCACTTGTTATTACCACCCGGGGGAGTTGACCCCCGGAACACCCTCCAGGTAGAAGATCAAATCTGATTACTTCCCGCTCCCATTGCCCTGTATGGCTCTCAAATCCATCCCCTGGACGGTGGCCAAGAGGTTACAGAGCTACATAATGGGTCCAGGGATGAGGACCCAATGATAACAAGGTTTGTTTGTTTTGTATATATTTTTTATGCATGCAACAGTCATCCTGCGGGAGGTAGTCAAAACAGTTTGATCCCCATGATGAGAAGGCCAACTTTTATTTTCCTTTGTACTCCCGTCCTGATGCCTCTGTCGGCTTTATTATCCCTTAACTCATTTATTTATTAAAGTCACGGGAAAAATCGTGAGACAGTAATTGCCTGGTAGCTATTATGAGCTGGTTCAGAGCTTGGCTGGTTGTTGTGATTTCTACCCCATAGTAAATGTTTTAATTAGACGACATGGACACAGTTGTCTGAGTGTTCAATATTTCAGATCACAGCAGCAACGACCGCTTGCTTACCAGTAGTCTGGACGTACCCACAACCTCTATCCACTATTTTTTTTCCTCTCACACTGACTTGGGAAATCCTAGAGGGACTAGTCCCAAATTTTCACACGAAAATCACTCCCTGCGAAAGGAAAAGACTCGGCAAGAGATGCAACATTCCTACGATGAAAAGCAGGGGCGCCACGAGTACGCTAAGAGACAACACAGTAAGTGTCAGGGGCCCAAGACTGTTCAACTGCCTCCTAGCATACATAAGGAGAATTATCAATAGACCCCTGGCTGTTTTCAAGAAGGCGCTGAACAAACACATAAAGCCAGTACCTGACTAGTCGGGCTGTGGTTCGTACATCGGTTTGCGCGCGCGGCCAACAGTAACAACCTAGTTGATCAGACCCTGATGCACCGCGAGGCCTGGTCACAGACCGGGCCGAGGGGGCTTTGACCCCCCTCTCCAGGTATACCTGAGACAATCATCATAACGAGTGCTTGCCAATCGCCGCAAACGCAGCTCATCCTTCGTGACATTTTTTCCTGGTTATTATAGTGCGCATTACACACCATTATACACAGTGCATCATACACACCGAATAATATGCATCACTGCACACGAAATAGGCCAAGTGTCTATCGACAAGTGCCTTTGAAAACTAGTAACTACTACTACTACAACTACTACTACCAGTATACAAAATTTGTCATACACTGAATTATACATACCAATATACACTGAATCATATAATTTAGTATACAAAATGCATCATGCATATCAGTATACACAGCGTATCAGGAACAGCATCCTACAGCTTATCACAGAACTCAATTGCTATTGACAACTTGGAATAGAAATCCGTGTATGCTGTCACACACGGTGGTGCATATGTGAGGGTGTACACAGTGTTGTACACATGGTGGTTTACACAGGAAACTGCACACATGGTAAGTACTCTCGTGATAATCGTATTGTTCAGAGGGTCCTGTACATGTCGTGATGTATACAGGGTACTGTACAGATGGTGTTCTATCACCCACAAGGGAGTGATGGAAGCAGATCCCATACATAGTTTTACGGACAGGTACGATTAGGGCACACGAGGCTAGGAGGGAATGAATCTGGCAGACTGCAAATTGAGAGGCTGGGGCCAGGAGCTAACACTCGACCTCTGCAGGTACATACATATTGGTGAGTATACACATATGAATGGTTATTAGACATAAATGCCTACACTTTTTTCACGATATTGCTTACGATACACTCTGTATGTTGTACTGAATAATTGGGTGTATATTGGTGTATATAATTCAGTATGTATGGCAGGTTTTGTTTGCTGTTGTATATGATTCATTGTATATACTGGTATGTAATGCACAATGTCATAACCAGAAAAAAATGTCACGAAGAATGAGTTGCGTTGGCGGTGCTTGGCAAGCTCTTATTGTGTGACGGCCTCAGGTAGAGTGAGTGTCAGAGAAAAAGAGAGAGAGTGGAGCCTGAGGAGACACTCAGACCACTGGTAAGCCAGCGGTCGCTGCTGCTGTGGTCTGCCATAGTGAACACAGACCACTGCTTCCGGCACGGTAAGCCAGTGGTCACTGCTGCTGTGGTCTGCCATAGTGAACACAGACCACCGCCTCCGGCACGGTAAGCCAGCGGTCGCTGCTGCTGTGGTCTGCCATAGTGAACACAGACCACTGCCTCCGACACGGGTAAGCCAGTGGTCGCTGCTGCTGTGGTCTGCCATAGTGAACACAGACCACTACCTCCGCACGGTAAGCCAGTGGTCACTGCTGCTGTGGTCTGCCATAGTGAACACAGACCACCGCCTCCGGCACGGTAAGCCAGCGGTCGCTGCTGCTGTGGTCTGCCATAGTGAACACAGACCACTGCCTCCGACACGGGTAAGCCAGTGGTCGCTGCTGCTGTGGTCTGCCATAGTGAACACAGACCACTACCTCCGCACGGTAAGCCAGTGGTCACTGCTGCTGTGGTCTGCCATAGTGAACACAGACCACCGCCTCCGGCACGGTAAGCCAGCGGTCGCTGCTGCTGTGGTCTGCCATAGTGAACACAGACCACTGCCTCCGACACGGGTAAGCCAGTGGTCGCTGCTGCTGTGGTCTGCCATAGTGAACATAGACCACTACATCAGCACTGCATTTCAGCACGGGGACCAGCGGTCGCTGCTACTACTGTGACAACCACATCCTTTATTCAGCACTGGTAAGCTAGCGGTCGCTGCTGCCGCCCGCCGTTAAAGAACTACCATCATTATAAGCGTATCCTCATGACCAGGACACGCTTCAAGTAATTTTCTCTGACGAAAGATCAACAGTGACCAGGAGATGCCGGGCAGTTCAGTTTAGGAGGAATCTTGGCTGATACTGCAAGTGGATTGGGGTATGTTTTTTGTTTTGCAGTGAGGTTGCGAGAAATAATAGAAAATAATAGAAAACAATAGAAATAATAGGAAATAATAGAAAACATTATATATATATATATATATATATATATATATATATATATATATATATATATATTAGGTAGTAGGTTGGTAGACAACAACCGCCCAGGGAGGTACTACCGTCCTGCCAAGTGAGTGTAAAACGAAAGTCTGTAATTGTTTTACATGATGGTAGGATTGCTGGTGTCTTTTGTCTGTCTCATAAACATGCAAGATTTCAGGTATGTCTTGCAACTTCTACTTACACTTAGGTCACACTACACATACATGTACAAGCATATATATACACACCCCTCTGGGTTTTCTGCTATTTTCTTTCTAGTTCTTGTTCTTGTTTATTTCCTCTTATCTCCATGGGGAAGTGGAACAGAATTCTTCCTCCTTAAGTCATGCGTGTCGTAAGAGGCGACTGAAATGCCGGGAGCAAGGGGCTAGTAACCCCTTCTCCTGTATATATTACTTAATTTGAAAGGAGAAACTTTCGTTTTTCCTTTTGGGCCACCCCACCTCGGTGGGATACGGTTACATTGGTACGTTGAAAGAATAATATATATATATAAATGCGAGGGTCTTGGCAAGAGGCGTGGAGTTAAAAGATAAAGAATATAGTTGTCACAGCTGCTCTTTGCTGATATAGATTCTGAAGAGAAGTTGCAGAGATTGGTGGATGAATTTGGTAGGGTGTGCAAAAGAAGAAAATTAAAGGTGAATATAAGGTTATGAGGATATTATATATATATCATATATATATATTCAGATATTTGGGAGTGGACGCAGCTGGAACTGACGGGATCATGACAAAAATGTTAAAAGCAGGGAGGGACATAGTGTTGGAGTGGTTGGTACTTTTGTTTAATAAATGCATGAAAGAGTGTATCAGTCTGGGGAAGGTACCTAGGGATTGTGCGAGAGCAGGCATGTATAGTCCCGTGCTTTATATAAAGGGATTCAGGGGGACAAAAGAGATTGTCTGAAAAATTATAGAGGAATAAGACAGTTTACTGAGTATCGGCCGGTGTGATAATAAAAAAAAAAAAAATAATATATATATATATATATATATATATATATATATATATATATATATATATATATATATATATATATATATATATATATATAAAGCCAGGACGGGAAACAAAAATGTGTACGGTAGGGGGGAAGGTTATTATTGAGAGAATTAGAGGTAAGACAGAATGTAGAATTGCTGATGAGCAAGGAGGTTTTAGAGTGGGTATGGGATGTGTAGATCAAGTGTTTACATTGAAGCATATATGTGAACAGTATTTAGATAAAGGTAGGGAAGATTTTATTGCATTTATGGATTTAGAAAAGGCACATGATAGAGTGGATAGGGGAGCAATGTGGCAGATGTTGCAAGTATATGGAGTAGGTGGTAAGTTACTAAATGCTGTAAAGAGTTTTTATGAGGATAGTGAGGCTCAGGTTAGGGTGGGTAGAAGAGAGGGAGAATATTTCCCGGTAAAAGTAGGTCTTAGACAGGGATGTGTAATGTCACCATGGTGGTTTAATATACTTATAGATGGGATTGTAAAAGAAGTAAATGCTAGGGTGTTCGGGAGAGGGGTGGGATTAAATTATGGGGAAATAAATACAAAATGGGAAGTGACACAGTTACTGTTTGCTGATGCTACTGTGCTTATGGGAGATTCTAAAGAAAAATTGCAAAGGTTAATGGACGAATTTTTGAGTGTGTGTAAAGGTAGAAAGTTGAAAGTGAGCATAGAAAAGAGTAAGGTGATGAGGGTATCAAAGGACTTAGATAAAGAAAAATTAAATATCAAATTGGGGAGGAGGAGTATGGAAGAAGTGAATGTTTTCAGATATTTGGGAGTTGTGTCAGCGGATGGATTTTTGAAGGATGAGGTTAATCATAGAATTGATGAAGGAAAAAGTTGAGTGGTGCATTGAGGTATATGTGGGGACAAAAAATGTTATCTATGGAGGCAAAGAAGGGAATGTATGAAAGTATAGTAGTACCAACACTCTTATATGGGTGTGAAGCTTGGGTTGTAAATCCTGCAGCGAGGGGACGGTTAGAGGCAGTGGAGATGTCCTGTCTAAGGGCAATGTGTCGTGTAAATATTATGCAGAAAATTCGGAGTGTGGAAATTAGGAGGTGTGGAGTTAATAAAAGTATTAGTCAGAGGGCTGAAGAGGGTTTGTTGAGGTGGTTTGGTCATTTAGAGAGAATGGATCAAAATAGAATGACATGGAGAGCGTATAAATCTGTAGGGGACGGAAGGCGGGGTAGGGGTCGTCCTTGAAAAAGTTGGAGGGAGGAGGTAAAGGAGGTATTGTGGGCGAAGGGTTTGGACTTCCAGCAAGCGTGCGTGAGCGTGTTAGAAGTGAATGGAGACGAATGGTATTTGGGACCTGACGAGCTGTTGGAGTGTGAGCAGGGTAATATTTAGTGAAGGGATTCAGGGAAACCGGTTATTTTATATAACCGGACTTGAGTCCTGGAAATGGGAAGTACAATGCTTGCACTCTAAAGGAGGGGTTTGGGATATTGGCAGTTTGGAGGGATGTATTGTGTATTTTTATACGTATATGCTTCCAAACTCTTGTATTCTGAGCACCTCTGCAAAAACGGTGATTATGTGTGAGTGAGGTGAGTGTTGAATGATGATGAAAGTATTTTCTTTTTGGGGATTTTCTTTCTTTTTCGGTTTGGGTCACCCTGCCTCGGTGGGAGACGGCCGACTTGTTGAAAGAAAATATATATATATATATAATGGGGTCCACCTCTGGTGTCAATTGTGGGACCCATAGTCTCGGAGAAGTGGATAAAAAGGCTTCAAGGAAGAATATTTGGATTTCTTCCTGAAGCTGTTTGAATATTCCACTCTCCCTACCACCCCATCTTTTCACATTTTTTTTTACCAATAGGAATATTTTATTACATAATATGGTACAGAAGATTTAAGAGATACATTGTTAATATAAAGGTGGCATATACAGTACATGTTGTTACGTGTGTATCACCGATTATAAGGCGAAAATCTCATCGAGCTCCTCAGAGCTGGGGCGTGTGCCCAAAATACAGCAGGCATTACCGCTTTGAACAGCCGCACTGAGCCGCTGGAACAGAAAACTAGCTGCCCTGGGATCCCTAGTTACCCTGATAAGTCTTTTTCCCAGCTCCTTAAGGAATTTAGATGCATTCTTTCCCCATGAGCCAAAGGTCTCTGAGCCTATGGGAACAAACATATACTAATGGGCAAGTTCTCCATATTTTCTAGACTTTTGGGACTCCCTGAAGCTGGCAGCTGCCCCTCCTTCTTCCCTGGTGTACTGGAGATAGGTATCAGCCAAGGTAGATGCACATGTATAGTCCCACACCACCTGTTTCCCCTCTGTCCAGGCTTGAAGGGTGATACCATCTGGACGCTTCTGGCTGCCATCAGATCTGCATAGCTGGGGTGGCTCCCTTACTGCTGGGCATCCGGCTGTTGTGAGGCTCCTCTTGATAATGTTATTAACCTCCTCATGTCTTGCAATCTTTCCCTCGGATTTACGGCACACAAGACCATGGTACCCGAATCGGTCTGCTGCTTCACTGCCACAAATACACCTGTGTTCGGCGAGAATAGGGGCGGCAAGTCGAAGGGCAACACTGATGCGGATGGTCTGTGGGTCGAGGCGTGTGCCAAGGCTGGAGTTGGGAACAGCCAACAGAAAATCCCCTGCATGAGGTACTCTCACTGCCAGGAGGCGGGCTCTATCCTTCCCTGACACACACTGAAGCACTGTTGAGGCAATATTTTCCACTATTGGACCATCCCAGTGCGATTGTTTGTAGTTGTTGGGGGGAGCAGGTCTGGTTTCAGAGCCCGTTAGATTATCCGAGATCATGGCTCCGTCAATGAACTTTTGGTCCTGGACTCCAAACTTGTCCCTAAGATGTTCAGGGAGAATCGCTGCTACAAGCCCTCTGGATGCAATACATGAGGACAGAAAACAGGTAGCGCAATCTGTGATGACTTGCGGACACCAATGCCTCCTAGTCTGACTGAAAGTGTAGCCTGGTTCCACTGCCCGTCTTCTAGAGTAAGGTTAAGTACTTTCGTAAAAATCTGCCTCAGGATACTGTCATATTCGTGCAGTATAGGGTTATATGAAGGTGCACATCTTAGGAAATATGTCAACCTGGGCAGACTCAAGCCCTTTGTGAGAAGGTACAAGGCATCGTGGGTGTCCAGATTGCCTATTCGTTGTTCCATTCTCCTTAACTCTTCCAATTTCTTCCTGAGAATTGTGTCAATGGCATTGCTTCCCAGAGGTGCTCCTAGCAAGACACTTATTTGTGGGGACAATGACTGCTGCTCCTGGTAGTTATGATCTCACTGCATTTATCACTTGTTGACTGACTGAGATGATTTCACATATGGATGGATTCAGGATGAGACCCATTTCCTCTCCCCGTGTCATTACCTGTGTAAGATCATGTAGGAGGGACTCCTTTGTACCTGCTAGTGTGCCGTCATCTAGGAACCAGATGTTTAGCTCGCTGGTCAGTCTGACTGTGATTTCCCTAACTACTATACAGAATAGAAATGGTGCAAGAGGGTCTCCTTGTTGGACACCCTCCGATGATGTGATTTCATGCTCTCCAAAGAGAAGCATTGATTCCTTGCTATACCCAGCTGCAACAAAAGGGAAGAGACCAGGGAAATGTTCTTGTACTGCTGCTAATACCACGTCTCTTTTCAGGAGATTGAATGCATTCTTGAAATTTAATTTTACCACTGCATTGTCCTCAGGCAGGTTGATATACGCCCTTGTTGCATGAACCGCTGCTTCACTTCCTTGAGAGATCCCAAAGCCCAGCTGCTTTGGTTGAAGCATCATGGCTGCCTGTGCTATAGAGGTGGTACTTCCCTATATTTTAATATATATATATATATATATATATATATATATATATATATATATATATATATATATATATATATATATATATTATATAAATATATAGATTGATAGATTGCACACGATAAGCTTGCCGCATCGACGACAAAATCTAACCTAATCCATTATTAAAAAAATTGTCACTAGCAAGGTAATGATAGTTTATTTATGTAATAGCTATAACATCTTCGGATACAGCCCATCCTCTAACTTTTCTAGTTAGATTCTGTAAGACTAGTCAGGAAACACTACCAGTGTTTACCGACGCGGGTCTTAGTCATATGATGACCCGCCACTGGAGCTTTTGGTAATTTGACCGAAGCCTTCCACAGGCTTACCCGTCCATCTCTTTAAAATTTAAGATTACAATTATAACCACCTTACTTTTCTTGTGTATGTGGCGATACCAACGTTTTAAGGAACCATGGTATGTCTCCTGCTGGAAGACATAACCAGCCATATTCTTTTTATTTCGTTATTATTTTAACTTCCTCGTTGAAAATCAAGAAATATTCAGCAAGCAAGACGGGAAGAAAAAATTTAGATACAATGCAGGGTGCACCTTGTCATGTCAAAGTGGTGAAGACAAGTTACAAAATACAAAGGGATGTATACACTTAGTATATCAAGATAATTTTATCTTAATCCATAAACTACCTTCTATCTAGATGACGTATGACACCTTGAAAGCAACAAGATCTTATGACTGTTAACGAGAGTTTATGAAAGTTAAATCTGATTAAATCCTCAGAGGATTAGGGGAAAAATATTAATATTAAATGCAACATTAATTAAATTTCATGCAAAGTCACCGTCACTAAACAACGCAGCGATACACAGATCTGGAAGCAAGTCTCTGTGAGGGAGCCTGTCTTGATGCCAGAAGACACTCGTTGCAAGGAACTGCCTGTCTTGATGCCAGAAGACACTCGTTGCAAGGAACTGCCTGTCTTGATGCCAGAAGACACTCGTTGCAAGGAACTGTCTGTCTTGATGCAGAAGACACTCGTTGCAAGGAACTGCCTGTCTTGATGCCAGAAGACACTCGTTGCAAGGAACTGCCTGTCTTGATGCAGAAGACACTCGTTGCAAGGAACTGCCTGTCTTGATGCCAGAAGACACTCGTTGCAAGGAACTGCCTGTCTTGATGCCAGAAGACACTCGTTGCAAGGAACTGCCTGTCTTGATGCCAGAAGACACTCGTTGCAAGGAACTGCCTGTCTTGATGCCAGAAGACACTCGTTGCAAGGAACTGCCTGTCTTGATGCCAGAAGACACTCGTTGCAAGGAACTGCCTGTCTTGATGCAGAAGACACTCGTTGCAAGGAACTGCCTGTCTTGATGCCAGAAGACACTCGTTGTAAGGAACTGTCTGTCTTGATGCCAGAAGACACTCTTGCAAGGAACTTCCTGTGTTGATGCCAGAACACACTCGTTGCAAGGAACTGCCTGTCTTGATGCCAGAAGACACTCGTTGCAAGGAACTGCCTGTCTTGATGCCAGAAGACACTCGTTGCAAGGAACTGCCTGTCTTGATGCCAGAAGACACTCGTTGCAAGGAACTGCCTGTGTTGATGCCAGAAGACACTCGTTGCAAGGAACTGCCTGTCTTGATGCCAGAAGACACTCGTTGCAAGGAACTGCCTGTCTTGATGCCAGAAGACACTCGTTGCAAGGAACTGCCTGTCTTGATGCCAGAAGACACTCGTTGCAAGGAACTGCCTGTCTTGATGCCAGAAGACACTCGTTGCAAGGAACTGCCTGTCTTGATGCCAGAAGACACTCGTTGCAAGGAACTGCCTGTCTTGATGCCAGAAGACACTCGTTGCAAGGAACTGCCTGTCTTCGTTGCAAGGAACTGCCTGTCTTGATGCCAGAAGACACTCGTTGCAAGGAACTGCCTGTCTTGATGCCAGAAGACACTCGTTGCAAGGAACTGCCTGTCTTGATGCCAGAAGACACTCGTTGCAAGGAACTGCCTGTCTTGATGCCAGAAGACACTCGTTGCAAGGAACTGCCTGTCTTGATGCCAGAAGACACTCGTTGCAAGGAACTGCCTGTCTTGATGCCAGAAGACACTCGTTGCAAGGAACTGCCTGTCTTGATGTCAGAAGACACTCCTTGCAAGGAACTGCCTGTCTTGATGCCAGAAGACACTCGTTGCAAGGAACTGCCTGTCTTGATCCCAGAAGACACTCGTTGCAAGGAACTGCCTGTCTTGATGCCAGAAGACACTCGTTGCAAGGAACTGCCTGTCTTGATGCAGAAGACACTCGTTGCAAGGAACTGCCTGTCTTGATGCCAGAAGACACTCGTTGCAAGGAACTGCCTGTCTTGATGCCAGAAGACACTCGTTGCAAGGAACTGCCTGTCTTGATGCCAGAAGACACTCGTTGCAAGGAACTGCCTGTCTTGATGCCAGAAGACACTCGTTGCAAGGAACTGCCTGTCTTGATGCAGAAGACACTCGTTGCAAGGAACTGCCTGTCTTGATGCAGAAGACACTCGTTGCAAGGAACTGCCTGTCTTGATGCCAGAAGACACTCGTTGCAAGGAACTGCCTGTCTTGATGCCAGAAGACACTCGTTGCAAGGAACTGCCTGTCTTGATGCCAGAAGACACTCGTTGCAAGGAACTGCCTGTGTTGATGCAGAAGACACTCGTTGCAAGGAACTGCCTGTGTTAATGCCAGAAGACACTCGTTGCAAGGAACTGCCTGTCTTGATGCCAGAAGACACTCGTTGCAAGGAACTGCCTGTCTTGATGCCAGAAGACACTCGTTGCAAGGAACTGCCTGTCTTGATGCCAGAAGACACTCGTTGCAAGGAACTGCCTGTCTTGATGCCAGAAGACACTCGTTGCAAGGAATTGCCTGTCTTGATGCCAGAAGACACTCGTTGCAAGGAACTGTCTTGTCTTGATGCAGAAGACACTCGTTGCAAGGAACTGCCTGTCTTGATGCCAGAAGACACTCGTTGCAAGGAACTGTCTGTCTTGATGCAGAAGACTCTCGTTGCAAGGAACTGCCTGTCTTGATGCCAGAAGACACTCGTTGCAAGGAACTGCCTGTCTTGATGCCAGAAGACACTCGTTGCAAGGAACTGACTGTCTTGATTCCAGAAGACACTCGTTGCAAGGAACTGCCTGTGTTGATGCAGAAGACACTCGTTGCAAGGAACTGCCTGTGTTAATGCCAGAAGACACTCGTTGCAAGGAACTGCCTGTCTTGATGCAGAAGACACTCGTTGCAAGGAACTGCCTGTGTTAATGCCAGAAGACACTCGTTGCAAGGAACTGCCTGTCTTGATGCCAGAAGACACTCGTTGCAAGGAACTGCCTGTCTTGATGCCAGAAGACACTCGTTGCAAGGAACTGCCTGTGTTGATGCAGAAGACACTCGTTGCAAGGAACTGCCTGTGTTAATGCCAGAAGACACTCGTTGCAAGGAACTGCCTGTCTTGATGCCAGAAGACACTCGTTGCAAGGAACTGCCTGTCTTGATGCCAGAAGACACTCGTTGCAAGGAACTGCCTGTCTTGATGCCAGAAGACACTCGTTGCAAGGAACTGCCTGTCTTGATGCCAGAAGACACTCGTTGCAAGGAATTGCCTGTCTTGATGCCAGAAGACACTCGTTGCAAGGAACTGCCTGTCTTGATGCAGAAGACACTCGTTGCAAGGAACTGCCTGTCTTGATGCCAGAAGACACTCGTTGCAAGGAACTGCCTGTCTTGATGCCAGAAGACACTCGTTGCAAGGAACTGCCTGTCTTGATGCAGAAGACACTCGTTGCAAGGAACTGCCTGTCTTAATGCCAGAAGACACTCGTTGCAAGGATCTGCCTGTGTTAATGCCAGAAGACACTCGTTGCAAGGAACTGCCTGTCTTGATGCCAGAAGACACTCGTTGCAAGGAACTGCCTGTCTTGATGCCAGAAGACACTCGTTGCAAGGAAGTGCCTGTCTTAATGCCAGAAGACACTCGTTGCAAGGAACTGCCTGTCTTAATGCCAGAAGACACTCGTTGCAAGGAACTGCCTGTGTTGATGCCAGAAGACACTCGTTGCAAGGAACTGCCTGTGTTAATGCCAGAAGACACTCGTTGCAAGGAACTGCCTGTCTTGATGCCAGAAGACACTCGTTGCAAGGAACTGTCTGTCTTGATGCCAGAAGACACTCGTTGCAAGGAACTGCCTGTCTTGATGCCAGAAGACACTCGTTGCAAGGAACTGTCTGTCTTGATGCCAGAAGACACTCGTTGCAAGGAACTGCCTGTCTTGATGCCAGAAGACACTCGTTGCAAGGAACTGCCTGTCTTGATGCAGAAGACACTCGTTGCAAGGAACTGCCTGTGTTGATGCAGAAGACACTCGTTGCAAGGAACTGCCTGTGTTAATGCCAGAAGACACTCGTTGCAAGGAACTGCCTGTCTTGATGCCAGAAGACACTCGTTGCAAGGAACTGCCTGTGTTAATGCCAGAAGACACTCGTTGCAAGGAACTGCCTGTCTTGATGCCAGAAGACACTCGTTGCAAGGAACTGCCTGTCTTGATGCCAGAAGACACTCGTTGCAAGGAACTGCCTGTGTTCATGCCAGAAGACACTCGTTGCAAGGAACTGCCTGTGTTGATGCCAGAAGACACTCGTTGCAAGGAACTGCCTGTGTTGATGCCAGAAGACACTCGTTGCAAGGAACTGCCTGTCTTGATGCCAGGAGACGCTCGTTGCAAGGAACTGAATCTTTCTTTCCCTGCCCCAGGCTCCGACCTGACTATCCTTGGATGAATCTTCTTTAAGTTTTGTTTCTCAGATGCTGGATACCCTTTTGGGTGTAGAACTTCATAATAATAATAATAATAATAATAATAATAATAATAATAATAATACAACTGTATTAAAAGG